>NW_026287595.1:77500-92279 GCF_023373465.1 Oncorhynchus keta | reverse complement strand
CATCACAGATAAACAAAGTGATGTCAGAATCTCTATGGAAACGTGTCCCGCTTTCCACCAACACAGTAAACAGGATTCATCACAGGTAAACAAAGTGATGTCAGAATCTCTATGGCAACGTGTCCCGCTGTCCACCAACACAGTAAACAGGACTCATCACAGATAAACAAAGTGATGTCAGAATCTCTATGGCAACGTGTCCCACTGTCCACCAACACAGTAAACAGGATTCATCACAGGTAAACAAAGTGATGTCAGAATCTCTATGGCAACGTGTCCTGCTGTCCACCAACACAGTAAACAGGACTCATCACAGATAAACAAAGTGATGTCAGAATCTCTGACAACCAATCAGATGTAGAAGTGTAGACTGCAGTAGACTAATTCAAATCACATTTGTATTGGTGGCGTACATATATTTAACAGATGTTATTGGTCCATACATATATTTAACTGATGTTTATTGGTCCATATTTAACAGATGTTATTGGTTCATATTTAACAGATGTTATTGGTCACATCTTTAGCAAATGTTATTGGTTCATATTTAACAGATGATATTGGTCCATATTTAACAGATGTTATTGGTCACATCTTTAGCAAATGTTATTGGTTCATATTTAACAGATGTTATTGGTCCATATTTAACAGATGTTATTGGTCCATATTTAACAGATGTTATTGGTCCATATTTAACAGATGTTATTGGTCCATACACATATTTAACAGCTGTTATTGGTCCATATTTAACAGATGTTATTGGTCCATATTTATCAGATGTTATTGGTCCATATTTAACAGATGTTATTGGTGCATATTTAACAGATGTTATTGGTCCATATTTATCAGATGTTATTGGTCCATATTTAACAGATGTCATTGGTCCATATTTAACAGATGTTATTGGTCCATATTTAACAGATGTTATTGGTCCATATTTAACAGATGTTATTGGTTCATATTTAACAGATGTTATTGGTTCATATTTAACAGATGTTATTGGTTCATATTTAACATTTGTTATTGGTTCATATTTAACAGATGTTATTGGTCCATATTTAACTGATGTTATTGGTCCATATTTAACAGATGTTATTGGTCCTGAACATATTTATCAGATGTTATTGGTCCATATTTAACAGATGTTATTGGTCCATATTTAACAGATGTTATTGGTCCATATTTAACAGATGTTATTGGTCCATATTTAACAGATGTTATTGGTCCATATTTAACAGATGTTATTGGTCCATATTTAACAGATGTCATTGGTCCATATTTAACAGATGTTATTGGTCACATCTTTAGCAAATGTTATTGGTCCATATTTAACAGATGTCATTGGTCCATATTTAACAGGTGTTATTGGTCCATATTTAACAGATGTTATTGGTCCATGTTAGCATGGTGTAGTGGACATAGCTTTTACCTATCAGACTGTGCCATGTACCAGTTAGCATGTTAGCATGGTGTAGTGGACATAGCTTTTACCTATCAGACTGTGCCATATACCAGTTAGCATGTTAGCATGGTGTAGTGGACACAGCTTTTACCTATCAGACTTTGCCATATACCAGTTAGCATGTTAGCATGGTGTAGTGGACATAGCTTTTACCTATCAGACTGTGCCATATACCAGTTAGCATGTTAGCATGGTGTAGTGGACATAGCTTTTACCTATCAGACTTTGCCATATACCAGTTAGCATGTTAGCATGGTGTAGTGGACATAGCTTTTACCTATCAGACTGTGCCATATACCAGTTAGCATGTTAGCATGGTGTAGTGGACATAGCTTTTACCTATCAGACTGTGCCATATACCAGTTAGCATGTTAGCATGGTGTAGTGGACACAGCTTTTACCTATCAGACTTTGCCATATACCAGTTAGCATGTTAGCATGGTGTAGTGGACATAGCTTTTACCTATCAGACTGTGCCATATACCAGTTAGCATGTTAGCATGGTGTAGTGGACACAGCTTTTACCTATCAGACTTTGCCATATACCAGTTAGCATGTTAGCATGGTGTAGTGGACATAGCTTTTACCTATCAGACTGTGCCAAATACCAGTTAGCATGTTAGCATGGTGTAGTGGACATAGCTTTTACCTATCAGACTTTGCCATATACCAGTTAGCATGTTAGCATGGTGTAGCAGACATAGCTGTTACCTATCAGACTGTGCCATGTACCCGGTTAGCATGTTAGCATGGTGTAGTGGACATAGCTGGTATCAGACTGTGCCATGTACCGGTTAGCATATTAGCATGGTGTAGTCGACATAGCTGTTACCTTTCAGACTCTGCCATGTACCAGTTAGCATGTTAGCATGGTGTAGCAGACATAGCTGTTACCTATCAGACTGTGCCATGTACCGGTTAGCATGTTAGCATGGTGTAGTGGACATAGCTGTTACCTATCAGACTGTGCCATGTACCGGTTAGCATATTAGCATGGTGTAGTCGACATAGCTGTTACCTTTCAGACTCTGCCATGTACCAGTTAGCATGTTAGCATGGTGTAGCAGACATAGCTGTTACCTATCAGACTGTGCCATGTACCGGTTAGCATGTTAGCATGGTGTAGCAGACATAGCTGGTACCTATCAGACTGTGCCATATACCAGTTAGCATGTTAGCATGGTGTAGCAGACATAGCTGGTACCTATCAGACTTTGCCATGTACCGGTTAGCATGTTAGCATGGTGTAGTGGACATAGCTTTTACCTATCAGACTGTGCCATATACCAGTTAGCATGTTAGCATGGTGTAGTGGACACAGCTTTTACCTATCAGACTTTGCCATATACCAGTTAGCATGTTAGCATGGTGTAGTGGACATAGCTTTTACCTATCAGACTGTGCCATATACCAGTTAGCATGTTAGCATGGTGTAGTGGACATAGCTTTTACCTATCAGACTTTGCCATATACCAGTTAGCATGTTAGCATGGTGTAGTGGACATAGCTTTTACCTATCAGACTGTGCCATATACCAGTTAGCATGTTAGCATGGTGTAGTGGACATAGCTTTTACCTATCAGACTTTGCCATATACCAGTTAGCATGTTAGCATGGTGTAGCAGACATAGCTGTTACCTATCAGACTGTGCCATGTACCGGTTAGCATATTAGCATGGTGTAGTCGACATAGCTGTTACCTTTCAGACTCTGCCATGTACCAGTTAGCATGTTAGCATGGTGTAGCAGACATAGCTGTTACCTATCAGACTGTGCCATGTACCGGTTAGCATGTTAGCATGGTGTAGTGGACATAGCTGGTATCAGACTGTGCCATGTACCGGTTAGCATATTAGCATGGTGTAGTCGACATAGCTGTTACCTTTCAGACTCTGCCATGTACCAGTTAGCATGTTAGCATGGTGTAGCAGACATAGCTGTTACCTATCAGACTGTGCCATGTACCGGTTAGCATGTTAGCATGGTGTAGCAGACATAGCTGTTACCTTTCAGACTCTGCCATGTACCAGTTAGCATGTTAGCATGGTGTAGTGGACATAGCTTTTACCTATCAGACTGTGCCATGTACCAGTTAGCATGTTAGCATGGTGTAGCGGACATAGCTGTTACGTTTCAGACTAGAGTACTGGTGCTGAAAGGCTATATTTTTGGGATCAGCTGTGCTGTGTTCTATACTACAGTATTGTTGTTCAACTTATTTGAAGTCCAGTTTAACACCGTGTTGACAGAGTCACAGGTACCGTCTGAAGTCCAGTTTAACACCGTGTTTACAGGGTCACAGGTACCGTCTGAAGTCCAGTTTAACACCGTGTTTACAGAGTCACAGGTACCGTCTGAAGTCCAGATTAACACCGTGTTTACAGAGTCACAGGTACCGTCTGAAGTCCAGTTTAACACCGTGTTTACAGAGTCACAGGTACCATCTGAAGTCCAGTTTAACACCGTGTTTACAGAGTCACAGGTACCGTCTGAAGTCCAGTTTAACACCGTGTTTACAGAGTCACAGGTACCGTCTGATCCAGATTAACACCGTGTTTACAGAGTCACAGGTACCGTCTGAACACAGTGTTTACAGAGTCACAGGTACCGTCTGAAGTCCAGTTTAACAACGTGTTTACAGAGTCACAGGTACCGTCTGAAGTCCAGTTTAACACCGTGTTTACAGAGTCACAGGTACCGTCTGAAGTCCAGTTTAACACCGTGTTTACAGAGTCACAGGTACCGTCTGAAGTCCAGTTTAACACCGTGTTTACAGAGTCACAGGTACCGTCTGAACACCGTGTTTACAGAGTCACAGGTACCGTCTGAACACCGTGTTTACAGAGTCACAGGTACCGTCTGAAGTCCAGTTTAACACCGTGTTTACAGAGTCACAGGTACCGTCTGAAGTCCAGATTAACACCGTGTTTACAGAGTCACAGGTACCGTCTGAAGTCCAGATTAACACCGTGTTTACAGAGTCACAGGTACCGTCTGAAGTCCAGTTTAACACCGTGTTTACAGAGTCACAGGTACCGTCTGAACACCGTGTTTACAGAGTCACAGGTACCGTCTGAAGTCAGTTTAACACCGTGTTTACAGAGTCACAGGTACCGTCTGAAGTCCAGTTTAACACCGTGTTTACAGAGTCACAGGTACCGTCTGAAGTCCAGTTTAACACCGTGTTTACAGAGTCACAGGTACCGTCTGAAGTCCAGATTAACACCGTGTTTACAGAGTCACAGGTACCGTCTGAAGTCCAGATTAACACCGTGTTTACAGGGTCACAGGTACCGTCTGAAGTCCAGTTAACACCGTGTTTACAGACCGTCCAGTTTAACAGTGTTTACAGAGTCACAGGTCTGAAGTCCAGTTTAACACCGTGTTTACAGAGTCACAGGTACCGTCTGTAGTCCAGTTTAACACCGTGTTTACAGAGTCACAGGTACCGTCTGAAGTCCAGTTTAACACCGTGTTTACAGAGTCACAGGTACCGTCTGAAGTCCAGATTATCACCGTGTTTACAGAGTCACAGGTACCGTCTGAAGTCCAGTTTAACACCGTGTTTACAGGGTCACAGGTACCGTCTGAAGTCCAGTTTAACACCGTGTTTACAGAGTCACAGGTACCGTCTGAAGTCCAGATTAACACCGTGTTTACAGAGTCACAGGTACCGTCTGAAGTCCAGTTTAACACCGTGTTTACAGAGTCACAGGTACCATCTGAAGTCCAGTTTAACACCGTGTTTACAGAGTCACAGGTACCGTCTGAAGTCCAGTTTAACACCGTGTTTACAGAGTCACAGGTACCGTCTGAAGTCCAGATTAACACCGTGTTTACAGAGTCACAGGTACCATCTGAACACAGTGTTTACAGAGTCACAGGTACCGTCTGAAGTCCAGTTTAACAACGTGTTTACAGAGTCACAGGTACCGTCTGAAGTCCAGTTTAACACCGTGTTTACAGAGTCACAGGTACCGTCTGAAGTCCAGTTTAACACCGTGTTTACAGAGTCACAGGTACCGTCTGAAGTCCAGTTTAACACCGTGTTTACAGAGTCACAGGTACCGTCTGAACACCGTGTTTACAGAGTCACAGGTACCGTCTGAACACCGTGTTTACAGAGTCACAGGTACCGTCTGAAGTCCAGTTTAACACCGTGTTTACAGAGTCACAGGTACCGTCTGAAGTCCAGATTAACACCGTGTTTACAGAGTCACAGGTACCGTCTGAAGTCCAGATTAACACCGTGTTTACAGAGTCACAGGTACCGTCTGAAGTCCAGTTTAACACCGTGTTTACAGAGTCACAGGTACCGTCTGAACACCGTGTTTACAGAGTCACAGGTACCGTCTGAAGTCCAGTTTAACACCGTGTTTACAGAGTCACAGGTACCGTCTGAAGTCCAGTTTAACACCGTGTTTACAGAGTCACAGGTACCGTCTGAAGTCCAGTTTAACACCGTGTTTACAGAGTCACAGGTACCGTCTGAAGTCAGATTAACACCGTGTTTACAGAGTCACAGGTACCGTCTGAAGTCCAGATTAACACCGTGTTTACAGGGTCACAGGTACCGTCTGAAGTCCAGATTAACACCGTGTTTACAGGGTCACAGGTACCGTCTGAAGTCCAGTTTAACACCGTGTTTACAGAGTCACAGGTATCGTCTGTTTAACACCGTGTTTACAGGGTCAGTTTAACAGTTTAACACCGTGTTTACAGAGTCACAGGTACCGTCTGAAGTCCAGTTTAACACCGTGTTTACAGAGTCACAGGTACCGTCTGAAGTCCAGTTTTAACACCGTGTTTACAGAGTCACAGGTACCGTCTGAAGTCCAGATTATCACCGTGTTTACAGAGTCACAGGTACCGTCTGAAGTCCAGATTATCACCGTGTTTACAGAGTCACAGGTACCGTCTGAAGTCCAGTTTAACACCGTGTTTACAGAGTCACAGGTACCGTCTGAACACACCGTGTTTACAGGGTCACAGGTACCGTCTGAAGTCCAGTTTAACACCGTGTTTACAGAGTCACAGGTACCGTCTGAAGTGTTTACAGGGTCACAGGTACCGTCTGAAGTCCAGTTTAACACCGTGTTTACAGAGTCACAGGTACCGTCTGAAGTCCAGATTAACACCGTGTTTACAGAGTCACAGGTACCGTCTGAAGTCCAGATTAACACCGTGTTTACAGAGTCACAGGTACCGTCTGAAGTCCAGTTTAACACCGTGTTTACAGAGTCACAGGTACCGTCTGAAGTCCAGTTTAACACTGTGTTTACAGAGTCACAGGTACCGTCTGAAGTCCAGTTTAACACCGTGTTGACAGAGTCACAGGTACCGTCTGAAGTCAGATTAACACCGTGTTTACAGAGTCACAGGTACCGTCTGAAGTCCAGATTAACACCGTGTTTACAGAGTCACAGGTACCGTCTGAAGTCCAGTTTAACACCGTGTTTACAGAGTCACAGGTACCGTCTGAAGTCCAGATTAACACCGTGTTTACAGAGTCACAGGTACCGTCTGAAGTCCAGTTTAACACCGTGTTTACAGAGTCACAGGTACCGTCTGAAGTCCAGTTTAACACCGTGTTTACAGAGTCACAGGTACCGTCTCTTAGAGCGAGGAGCCATTTATAAGGCAGTTTTATTTTTAATGGACTGTATGCATCAACAGAGACAGTGACCGCAGGCAGAGCTCAGACTGAAGTGCTTGGCCCATAAGATGATTTACCTTTGACATTCATCATAAGGGCCTCCAAACTGGCGGAGACTGCTCCTATTTAGTACACTACTTTTGACCAGAGCCTGGTAGAGTAGTGCACTATATAAGGAATAGGGTGCCATTTGGGCCGCAGGCTGTGTGAGTTCTAATTAGTACTGAGGGGATTTACAGGGAGCTGTGGAACTGCTCGTAAGAGCGGTAAAGCGTATAAAATGGACGTTGAATTTGCGAGAGTGGGGTGGGGTAGAGTGGAGAGAGGAGTGGGGTGGGTGGAGTGGGGTGGAGTGGAGTGGGTGGAGTTGAGTGGGGTGGAGTGGAGTGGGTGGAGTGTAGGGGAGGGAGGAGTGGGGTGGGTGGAGTGGGTGTAGGGGAGGGAGGAGTGGGGTGGAGTGGAGTGGAGAGAGGAGTGGGGTGGAGTGTGGTGCAGTGGAGTGGGGTGGAGTTGAGTATGGTGGAGTGTGGTGGAGTGGGGTGTAGTGGAGTGGGTGGAGTGTAGGGGAGGGAGGAGTGGGGTGGAGTGGAGGGGGTGGAGTGGAGTGGGTGGAGTGGGTGGAGTGGGTGGGTGGAGTGGAGTGGGGTGGAGTGGGTGGGGTGGGGTGGAGTGGGTGGGAGTGGGTGGAGTGGAGTGGGGTGGAGTGGGGTGGGTGGGGTGGAGTGGGGTGGAGTGGAGTGGGTGGAGTGGGGTGGGTGGGGTGGAGTGGGGTGGGGTGGAGTGGGGTGGGTGGGTGGGTGGGTGGGTGGAGTGGGTGGAGTGGAGTGGGTGGGTGGGTGGAGTGGGGTGGAGTGGGTGGAGTGGGGTGGAGTGGGTGGGAGTGGAGTGGGGTGGGTGGGGTGGAGTGGAGTGGGTGAAGTGGAGGGAGTGGGGTGGGTGGAGTGGAGTGGGTGGAGTGGGGTGGGTGGGTGGAGTGGGTGGGTGGAGTGGAGTGGGGTGGGGTGGAGTGGGGTGGGTGGGAGTGGAGTGGGGTGGAGTGGAGTGGAGTGGAGTGGGTGGAGTGGAGTGGGGTGGGTGGAGTGGAGTGGGTGGGTGGGAGTGGGTGGGGTGGGTGGGTGGGTGCAGAGGTGGAGTGGGTGGGGTGGAGTGGGTGGGTGGGTGGAGTGCAGAGGTGGGGTGGGTGGAGTGGAGTGGGTGGAGTGGGGTGGGGTGGGAGTGGGGTGGGGTGGGTGGGTGGAGTGCAGAGGAGTGGAGTGGAGTGGGTGGGTGGGTGGGTGGGGTGGGTGGGTGCAGAGGAGTGGGGTGGGGTGGGGTGGAGTGGGTGGAGTGGAGTGGGGTGGGTGCAGAGGGAGTGGAGTGGGGTGGGGTGGAGTGGGTGGAGTGGAGTGCAGAGGAGTGGAGTGGGGTGGGGTGGGTGGGTGGGTGGAGTGGGGGGGTGGGGTGGGTGGGTGGAGTGCAGAGGAGTGGAGTGGAGTGGGGTGGAGTGGGTGGGTGGGTGGGTGGAGTGGGTGGAGTGCAGAGGAGTGGGTGGAGTGGAGTGGGGTGGAGTGGGTGGGAGTGGGTGGAGTGGGGTGGAGTGGAGTGCAGAGGAGGGAGTGGAGTGCAGAGGAGTGGGTGGAGTGGGTGGGGTGGGAGTGGAGTGCAGAGGAGTGGAGTGCAGAGGGAGTGGGTGCAGAGGAGTGGAGTGCAGAGGAGTGCAGAGGAGTGGAGTGGAGTGGAGTGGGGTGGAGTGGGTGGAGTGGAGTGGGGTGGAGTGGAGTGGAGTGGAGTGCAGAGGAGTGGTTGGTCTGATCCACAGAGCATCATCAGGTCTGAGAGCTGTGGTTGGTCTGATCCAGAGAGCATCATCGTGTGTGTGTGTGTGTGTGTGTGTGTGTGTGTGTGTGTGTGTGTGTGTGTGTGTGTGTGTGTGTGTGTGTGTGTGTGTGTGTGTGTGTGTGTGTGTGTGTGTGTGTGTGTGTGTGTGTGTGTGTGTGTGTGTGTGTGTGTGAGAGAGAGGCTGTAACATATATCCCAGGCCAACTGGTCTGAAAGCATATTCTCTCTCTCTTCCTGTGGAGCTGCAGCTAGATACTATTAATCACATGGACATCTGGCTGTGGAGCTTTTAGTGTTCAGCTACTGGAGGCTGCAGATTCAGACCTCCCATCAGACATCCCTATAGACCTCCTACAGACTCCCTGCAGACCTCCCATCAGACCTCCCATCAGACCTCCCATAGACCTCCCTATAGACCTCCCTACAGACTCCCTGCAGACCTCCCATCAGACCTCCCTATAGACCTCCCTATAGACCTCCCTATAGACCCCCCTATAGACCTCCATATAGACCTCCCTATAGACATCCCTATAGACCTCCCTACAGACTCCCTGCAGACCTCCCATCAGACCTCCCTATAGACCTCCCTATAGACCTCCCTATAGACCTCCATTCAGACCGCCCTACAGACCTCCCATCAGACCTCCCTATAGACCTCCATATAGACCTCCATATAGACCTCCCTATAGACCTCCATATAGACCTCCCTACAGACCTCCCTACAGACCTCCCATCAGACCTCCCATCAGACCTCCCATCAGACCTCCCTATAGACCTCCCTATAGACCTCCCTATAGACCTCCCTACAGACCTCCCATCAGACCTCCCTACAGACCTCCCTATAGACCTCCCTACAGACCTCCCATCAGACCTCCCTACAGACCTCCCTATAGACCTCCCTACAGACCTCCCATCAGACCTCCCTATAGACCTCCCTACAGACCTCCCTACAGACCTCCCATCAGACCTCCCATCAGACCTCCCTACAGACCTCCCTACAGACCGCCCTATAGACCTCCCTACAGACCTCCCTACAGACCTCCCATCAGACCTCCCTATAGACATCCCTACAGACCTCCCTACAGACCTCCCATCAGACCTCCCTACAGACCGCCCTATAGACCTCCCTACAGACCTCCCTACAGACCGCCCTATAGACCTCCCTACAGACCTCCCTACAGACCTCCCCACAGACCGCCCTATAGACCTCCCTACAGACCTCCCATCAGACCTCCCTATAGACCTCCCTATAGACCTCCCTATAGACCTCCCTATAGATCTCCCTACAGACCTCCCTATAGATCTCCCTACAGACCTCCCTATAGACCTCCCTACAGTCTCCCTATAGACCTCCCAATAGACCTCCCTACAGGTCTCCCTGCAGACCTCCCTATAGACCTCCCTATAGACCTCCCAATAGACCTCCCTATAGACCTCCCTATAGACCTCCCTATAGATCTCCCTACAGACCTCCCTATAGATCTCCCTACAGACCTCCCTATAGACCTCCATACAGACCTCCCTATAGATCTCCCTACAGACCTCTCTACAGACCTCCCTACAGACCTCCCTACAGACCTCCCTATAGACCTCCCTATAGACCTCCCTATAGATCTCCCTACAGACCTCCCTATAGATCTCCCTACAGGTCTCCCTACAGACCTCCTATAGATCTCCCTACAGACCTCCCTATAGATCTCCTACAGACCTCCCTATAGATCTCCCTACAGGTCTCCCTATAGATCTCCCTACAGACCTCCCTATAGATCTCCCTACAGGTCTCCCCTACAGACCTCCCTATAGATCTCCCTACAGACCTCCCTATAGATCTCCCTACAGACCTCCCTATAGATCTCCCTACAGGTCTCCCTACAGACCTCCCTATAGATCTCCCTACAGACCTCCCTATAGATCTCCCTACAGACCTCCCTATAGACCTCCCTATAGACCTCCCTATAGATCTCCCTACAGGTCTCCCTACAGACCTCCCTATAGATCTCCCTACAGACCTCCCTATAGATCTCCCTACAGGTCTCCCTACAGACCTCCCTATAGACCTCCCTACAGACCTCCCAATAGACCTCCCTACAGGTCTCCCTACAGACCTCCCTATAGACCTCCCTACAGACCTCCCTATAGACCTCCCTATAGACCTCCCTATAGACCTCCCTATAGATCTCCCTACAGACCTCCCTATAGATCTCCCTACAGACCTCCCTATAGACCTCCCTACAGACCTCCCTATAGATCTCCCTACAGACCTCTCTACAGACCTCCCTACAGACCTCCCTACAGACCTCCCTACAGACCTCCCTATAGACCTCCTATAGATCTCCCTATAGACCTCCCTATAGATCTCCCTACAGGTCTCCCTACAGACCTCCCTATAGATCTCCTACAGACCTCCCTATAGATCTCCCTACAGGTCTCCCTATAGATCTCCCTACAGACCTCCCTATAGATCTCCCTACAGGTCTCCCTACAGACCTCCCTATAGATCTCCCTATAGACCTCCCTATAGATCTCCCTACAGACCTCCCTATAGATCTCCCTACAGGTCTCCCTACAGACCTCCCTATAGATCTCCCTACAGACCTCCCTATAGATCTCCCTACAGACCTCCCTATAGACCTCCCTATAGACCTCCCTATAGATCTCCCTACAGGTCTCCCTACAGACCTCCCTATAGATCTCCCTACAGACCTCCCTATAGATCTCCCTACAGGTCTCCCTACAGACCTCCCTATAGACCTCCCTACAGACCTCCCTATAGACTCCCCTACAGGTCTCCCTGCAGTCCTCCATATAAACCTCGCTACAGACCTCCCTATAACCTCCCTTCAGACCTCCCTACAGACTGCCCTATAGACCTCCATATAGACCTCCCTACAGACCTCCCTACAGACCTCCCTATAGACCTCCCTACAGACCTCCCTAAAGACCTCCATATAGACCTACCTATAGACCTCCCTATAGACCTCCCAATAGACCTCCCTATAGACCTCCCTATAGACCTCCATATAGACCTCCCTATAGACCTCCCAATAGACCTCCCTATAGACCTCCCAATAGACCTCCCTACAGACCTCCCTACAGACCTCCCAATAGACCTCCCTACAGACCTCCCTACAGACCTCCCAATAGACCTCCCTACAGACCTCCCTACAGACCTCCCTACAGACCTCCCTACAGACCTCCCTACAGACCTACAGCGTATCGTCTGGTGGGGTTGAGGAACTGACTAGAAGTTATCTGAGAGTTAGGAGCTGTTGTGTCTGTTTCCTGCAGCGTATCGTCTAGTGGGGTTGAGCAACTGACTAGAAGTTATTCTGTCATCTTGTGGGAGGATTTGGGCAACGAGGAGGGAGTTGGGGGGAAGTTTGGCATCGAGCAGGGAGTTGGGGGAGGATTTGGGCATCGAGGAGGGAGTTGGGGGAGGATTTGGGCATTGAGGAGGGAGTTGGGGGGAAGTTTGGCATCGAGGAGGAAGTTGGGGGAGGATTTGGGCATCGAGGAGGGAGTTGGGGGGAAGTTTGGCATCGAGCAGGGAGTTGGGGGAGGATTTGGGCATCGAGGAGGGAGTTGGGGGAGGGGGATTTGGGCATTGAGGAGGGGGAGTTGGGGGAAGTTTGGCATCGTGGAGGGAGTTGGGGGAATTTTGGCATCGAGGAGGGAGTTGGGGGAGGATTTGGCATCGAGGAGGGAGTTGGGGGAAGTTTGGCATCGAGGAGGGAGTTGGGGGGAAGTTTGGCATCGAGGAGGGAGTTGGGGGAGGATTTGGGCATCGAGGAGGGAGTTGGGGGGAAGTTTGGCATCGAGGAGGGAGTTGGGGGAGGATTTGGGCATCGAGGAGGAAGTTGGGGGGGGGTTTGGGCATCGAGGAGGGAGTTGGGGGAAGTTTGGGCATCGAGGAGGGAGTTGGGGGAAGTTTGGCATCGAGGAGGGAGTTGGGGGAAGTTTGGCATCGAGGAGGAAGTTGGGGGGTTTGGGCATCGAGGAGGGAGTTGGGGGTGGTTTGGGCACCGAGGAGGGAGTTGGGGGGTTGGGCATCGAGGAGGGAGTTGGGGGGGTTGGGCATCGAGGAGGGAGTTGGGAGGATTTGGGCATCGAGGAGGAAGTTGGGGGAGGATTTGGGCATCGAGGAGGGAGTTGGGGAAGGATTTGGGCATCGAGGAGGGAGTTGGGGGGAAGTTTGCCATCGAGGAGGGAGTTGGGGGAAGTTTGGCATCGAGGAGGGAGTTGGGGGGGGTTTGGGCATCGATGAGGGAGTTGGGGGTGGTTTGGGCATCGAGGAGGGAGTTGGGGGAAGTTTGGCATCGAGGAGGGAGTTGGGGGTTTGGGCATCGAGGAGGGAGTTGTAACTATGGTTCTGTACTGTTGGACCCGTCTGGTGGACTGTGATCATGTAACTATGGTTCTGTACTGTAGGACCCATCTGGTGGACTGTGATCATGTTATAACTATGGTTCTGTACTGTTGGACCCGTCTGGTGGACTGTGATCATGTAACTATGGTTCTGTACTGTTGGACCCGTCTAGTGGACTGTGATCATGTTGTAACTATGGTTCTGTACTGTAGGACCCGTCTGGTGGACTGTGATCATGTAACTATGGTTCTGTACTGTTGGACCCGTCTGGTGGACTGTGATCATGTAACTATGGTTCTGTACTGTAGGACCCGTCTGGTGGACTGTGATCATGTAACTATGGTTCTGTACTGTAGGACCCGTCTAGTGGACTGTAACTATGGTTCTGTACTGTTGGACCCGTCTAGTGGACTGTGATCATGTTGTAACTATGGTTCTGTACTGTTGGACCCATCTAGTGGACTGTGATCATGTTGTAACTATGGTTCTGTACTGTAGGACCCGTCTAGTGGACTGTAACTATGGTTCTGTACTGTTGGACCCGTCTAGTGGACTGTGATCATGTTGTAACTATGGTTCTGTACTGTTGGACCCATCTAGTGGACTGTGATCATGTTGTAACTATGGTTCTGTACTGTTGGACCCATCTGGTGGACTGTGATCATGTTGTAACTATGGTTCTGTACTGTTGGACCCGTCTGGTGGACTGTGATCATGTAACTATGGTTATGTACTGTTGGACCCATCTAGTGGACTGTGATCATGTTGTAACTATGGTTCTGTACTGTTGGACCCATCTGGTGGACTGTGATCATGTAACTATGGTTCTGTACTGTTGGACCCGTCTGGTGGACTGTGATCATGTTGTAACTATGGTTCTGTACTGTTGGACCCGTCTGGTGGACTGTGATCATGTAACTATGGTTCTGTACTGTTGGACCCGTCTGGTGGACTGTGATCATGTTGTAACTATGGTTCTGTACTGTTGGACCCATCTGGTGGACTGTGATCATGTAACTATGGTTCTGTACTGTTGGACCCGTCTAGTGGACTGTGATCATGTAACTATGGTTCTGTACTGTTGGACCCATCTAGTGGACTGTGATCATGTAACTATGGTTCTGTACTGTTGGACCCATCTAGTGGACTGTGATCATGTAACTATGGTTCTGTACTGTAGGACCCGTCTGGTGGACTGTGATCATGTTGTAACTATGGTTCTGTACTGTTGGACCCGTCTAGTGGACTGTGATCATGTTGTAACTATGGTTCTGTACTGTTGGACCCGTCTAGTGGACTGTGATCATGTAACTATGGTTCTGTACTGTTGGACCCATCTAGTGGACTGTGATCATGTAACTATGGTTCTGTACTGTAGGACCCGTCTGGTGGACTGTGATCATGTTGTAACTATGGTTCTGTTACCTCTCTCTGTAAAGGTTACCTCTCTCCCCCCTCCCTGCTCTCTCCTCCCCTC
>NW_026287595.1:57500-72500 GCF_023373465.1 Oncorhynchus keta | reverse complement strand
TGTTACCAGATGTCCATTAGTCTAGTTGACTCCTCTCTGTCTCCTCTCTGTCTCCTCCTCATTGTGTTACCAGATGTCCATTAATCTAGTTGTCTCCTCTCTGTCTCCTCTCTGTCTCCTCCTCATTGTGTTACCAGATGTCCATTAGTCTAGTTGTCTCCTCTCTGTCTCCTCCTCATTGTGTTACCAGATGTCCATTAGTCTAGTTGTCTCCTCTCTGTCTCCTCTCTGTCTCCTCCTCATTGTGTTACCAGATGTCCATTAGTCTAGTTGTCTCCTCTCTGTCTCCTCTCTGTCTCCTCCTCATTGTGTTACCAGATGTCCATTAGTCTAGTTGTCTCCTCTCTGTCTCCTCTCTGTCTCCTCCTCATTGTGTTACCAGATGTCCATTAGTCTAGTTGTCTCCTCTCTGTCTCCTCCTCATTGTGTTACCAGATGTCCATTAGTCTAGTTGTCTCCTCTCTGTCTCCTCCTCATTGTGTTACCAGATGTCCATTAGTCTAGTTGTCTCCTCTCTGTCTCCTCCTCATTGTGTTACCAGATGTCCATTAGTCTAGTTGTCTCCTCTCTGTCTCCTCTCTGTCTCCTCTCTGTCTCCTCCTCATTGTGTTACCAGATGTCCATTAGTCTAGTTGTCTCCTCTCTGTCTCCTCTCTGTCTCCTCCTCATTGTGTTACCAGATGTCCATTAGTCTAGTTGTCTCCTCTCTGTCTCCTCTCTGTCTCCTCCTCATTGTGTTACCAGATGTCCATTAGTCTAGTTGTCTCCTCTCTGTCTCCTCTCTGTCTCCTCCTCATTGTGTTACCAGATGTCCATTAGTCTAGTTGTCTCCTCTCTGACTCCTCTCTATCTCCTCCTCATTGTGTTACCAGATGTCCATTAGTCTAGTTGACTCCTCTCTGTCTCCTCTCTGTCTCCTCCTCATTGTGTTACCAGATGTCCATTAGTCTAGTTGTCTCCTCTCTGACTCCTCTCTGTCTCCTCCTCATTGTGTTACCAGATGTCCATTAGTCTAGTTGTCTCCTCTCTGTCTCCTCCTCATTGTGTTACCAGATGTCCATTAGTCTAGTTGTCTCCTCTCTGTCTCCTCTCTGTCTCCTCCTCATTGTGTTACCAGATGTCCATTAGTCTAGTTGACTCCTCTCTGTCTCCTCTCTGTCTCCTCTCTGTCTCCTCCTCATTGTGTAACCAGATGTCCATTAGTCTAGTTGACTCCTCTCTGTCTCCTCTCTGTCTCCTCCTCATTGTGTTACCAGATGTCCATTAGTCTAGTTGACTCCTCTCTGTCTCCTCTCTGTCTCCTCATTGTGTTACCAGATGTCCATTAGTCTAGTTGACTCCTCTCTGTCTCCTCATTGTGTTACCAGATGTCCATTAGTCTAGTTGTCTCCTCTCTGACTCCTCTCTGTCTCCTCCTCATTGTGTTACCAGATGTCCATTAGTCTAGTTGTCTCCTCTCTGACTCCTCCTCATTGTGTTACCAGATGTCCATTAGTCTAGTTGACTCCTCTCTGTCTCCTCCTCATTGTGTTACCAGATGTCCATTAGTCTAGTTGTCTCCTCTCTGTCTCCTCTCTGTCTCCTCCTCATTGTGTTACCAGATGTCCATTAGTCTAGTTGTCTCCTCTCTGTCTCCTCTCTGTCTCCTCCTCATTGTGTTACCAGATGTCCATTAGTCTAGTTGTCTCCTCTCTGTCTCCTCTCTGTCTCCTCCTCATTGTGTTACCAGATGTCCATTAGTCTAGTTGTCTCCTCTCTGTCTCCTCTCTGTCTCCTCATTGTGTTACCAGATGTCCATTAGTCTAGTTGTCTCCTCTCTGTCTCCTCTCTGTCTCCTCCTCATTGTGTTACCAGATGTCCATTAGTCTAGTTGTCTCCTCTCTGTCTCCTCTCTGTCTCCTCCTCATTGTGTTACCAGATGTCCATTAGTCTAGTTGTCTCCTCTCTGTCTCCTCTCTGTCTCCTCCTCATTGTGTTACCAGATGTCCATTAGTCTAGTTGTCTCCTCTCTGTCTCCTCTCTGTCTCCTCCTCATTGTGTTACCAGATGTCCATTAGTCTAGTTGTCTCCTCTCTGTCTCCTCTCTGTCTCCTCATTGTGTTACCAGATGTCCATTAGTCTAGTTGTCTCCTCTCTGTCTCCTCTCTGTCTCCTCCTCATTGTGTTACCAGATGTCCATTAGTCTAGTTGTCTCCTCTCTGTCTCCTCTCTGTCTCCTCCTCATTGTGTTACCAGATGTCCATTAGTCTAGTTGTCTCCTCTCTGTCTCCTCTCTGTCTCCTCCTCATTGTGTTACCAGATGTCCATTAGTCTAGTTGTCTCCTCTCTGTCTCCTCTCTGTCTCCTCATTGTGTTACCAGATGTCCATTAGTCTAGTTGTCTCCTCTCTGTCTCCTCTCTGTCTCCTCCTCATTGTGTTACCAGATGTCCATTAGTCTAGTTGTCTCCTCTCTATCTCCTCCTCATTGTGTTACCAGATGTCCATTAGTCTAGTTGTCTCCTCTCTGTCTCCTCTCTGTCTCCTCCTCATTGTGTTACCAGATGTCCATTAGTCTAGTTGTCTCCTCTCTGTCTCCTCTCTGTTTCCTCATTGTGTTACCAGATGTCCATTAGTCTAGTTGTCTCCTCTCTGTCTCCTCATTGTGTTACCAGATGTCCATTAGTCTAGTTGACTCCTCTCTGTCTCCTCTCTGTCTCCTCCTCATTGTGTTACCAGATGTCCATTAGTCTAGTTGTCTCCTCTCTGTCTCCTCTCTGTCTCCTCTCTATCTCCTCCATGCCTCCTCTCTGTCTCTCTCTGTCTCCTCTCTGTCTCCTCTCTGTCTCCTCTCTGTCTCCTCTCTGTCTCTCTCTGTCTCCTCTCTGTCTCCTCTCTGTCTCCTCTCTGTCTCCTCTCTATCTCCTCCATGCCTCCTCTCTGTCTCCTCTCTATCTCCTCTCTGTCTCCTCTCTGTCTCCTCTCTGTCTCCTCTCTGTCTCCTCTCTGTCTCTCTCTGTCTCCTCTCTGTCTCCTCTCTGTCTCCTCTCTGTCTCCTCTCTGTCTCCTCTCTGTCTCCTCTGCCTCCTCTCTGTCTCCTCTCTGTCTCCTCTCTGACTCCTCTCTGTCTCCTCTCTGTCTCCTCTCTATCTCCTCTCTGTCTCCTCTCTGTCTGTCTCCTCTCTGTCTCCTCTCTATCTCCTCCATGCCTCCTCTCTGTCTCTCTCTGTCTCCTCTCTGTCTCCTCTCTGTCTCCTCTCTGTCTCCTCTCTGTCTCTCTCTGTCTCCTCTCTGTCTCCTCTCTGTCTCCTCTCTGTCTCCTCTCTGTCTCCTCTCTGTCTCCTCCATGCCTCCTCTCTGTCTCTCTCTGTCTCCTCTCTGTCTCCTCTCTGTCTCCTCTCTGTCTCCTCTCTGTCTCCTCTCTATCTCCTCTCTGTCTCCTCTCTATCTCCTCTCTGTCTCCTCTCTGTCTCCTCTCTGTCTCCTCTCTGTCTCCTCTCTGTCTCCTCTCTATCTCCTCTCTGTCTCCTCTCTGTCTCCTCTCTGTCTCCTCTCTGTCTCCTCTCTATCTCCTCTCTGTCTCCTCTCTGCCTCCTCTCTGTCTCCTCTCTGTCTCCTCTCTATCTCCTCTCTGTCTTCTCTCTGTCTCCTCCATGCCTCCTCTCTGTCTCCTCTCTGTCTCCTCTCTGCCTCCTCTCTGTCTCCTCTCTGTCTCCTCTCTATCTCCTCTCTGTCTCCTCTCTGTCTCCTCTCTGTCTCCTCTCTGTCTCCTCTCTGTCTCCTCTCTGTCTCCTCTCTGTCTCCTCTCTGCCTCCTCTCTGTCTCCTCTCTGTCTCCTCTCTGTCTCCTCTCTGTCTCCTCTCTGTCTCCTCTCTGTCTCCTCTCTGTCTCCTCTCTGTCTCCTCTCTGTCTCCTCTCTGTCTCCTCTCTATCTCCTCCATGCCTCCTCTCTGTCTCCTCTCTGTCTCCTCTCTGTCTCCTCTCTGTCTCCTCTCTGTCTCCTCTCTGTCTCCTCTCTGTCTCCTCTCTGTCTCCTCTCTGTCTCCTCTCTGTCTCCTCTCTGTCTCCTCTCTATCTCCTCTCTGTCTCCTCTCTGTCTCCTCTCTGTCTCCTCTCTGTCTCCTCTCTATCTCCTCCATGCCTCCTCTCTGTCTCTCTCTGTCTCCTCTCTGTCTCCTCTCTGTCTCCTCTCTGTCTCCTCTCTGTCTCTCTCTGTCTCCTCTCTGTCTCCTCTCTGTCTCCTCTCTGTCTCCTCTCTGTCTCCTCTCTGTCTCCTCTCTATCTCCTCCATGCCTCCTCTCTGTCTCTCTCTGTCTCCTCTCTGTCTCCTCTCTGTCTCCTCTCTGTCTCCTCTCTATCTCCTCTCTGTCTCCTCTCTATCTCCTCTCTGTCTCCTCTCTGTCTCCTCTCTGTCTCCTCTCTGTCTCCTCTCTGTCTCCTCTCTATCTCCTCTCTGTCTCCTCTCTGTCTCCTCTCTGTCTCCTCTCTGTCTCCTCTCTATCTCCTCTCTGTCTCCTCTCTGCCTCCTCTCTGTCTCCTCTCTGTCTCCTCTCTATCTCCTCTCTGTCTTCTCTCTGTCTCCTCCATGCCTCCTCTCTGTCTCCTCTCTGTCTCCTCTCTGCCTCCTCTCTGTCTCCTCTCTGTCTCCTCTCTATCTCCTCTCTGTCTCCTCTCTGTCTCCTCTCTGTCTCCTCTCTATCTCCTCTCTGTCTCCTCTCTGTCTCCTCTCTGCCTCCTCTCTGTCTCCTCTCTGTCTCCTCTCTGTCTCCTCTCTATCTCCTCTCTATCTCCTCTCTGTCTCGTCTCTATCTCCTCCATGCCTCTTCTTCACAGCTACTTTGTGACACATTTTTGCCTTTCTGAGCCTTTCATTAGCTTTGATTATTTGATAATTCTCCATACAATTAGTTTCATTCAAACCCCATTTTTAAAAAGCTCTGTTTTACAATACAATCTCATTATACCTCCATGATTAACAACGTAGTGACGTGGAGTGGAGTGTAATGCCACAGACAGGCAGACAGGCAGACAGGCAGACAGACAGGTAGGCAGGCAGACAGACAGACAGACAGACAGACAGACAGACAGACAGACAGACAGACAGACAGACAGACAGACAAAGTGCTTGTTTCCGTTTGTTTAGTTTCGCGTCTCTTCTTGTGTTCCCAGCAGAACGTGCCTCAGAGCCATACAGAGAACTGGTAATCTGTTTAATTGGAAAGCTTGTTCGTTTAGAGTAATAATTTATCTGTTAACTCATGACCGAGCAGACAGGCCTTTCAACATTGTTCTCCAGCACTGAGACACCACACAGCTTGGAGGTGGAAACGAGCACATCAGGGATATCAACAGGAACGTGGTCATTATGTTTACCTTCTCAATCCTCTCATTGTTGTGATTTGTATTTACCAACAACATGGAATCGCAGTCTAGGCCCCAATCACCATGGGAACAGGACTTTGTGTTAGAGGATAAACATGTCAGAGTCGTGTAGGATCAAAGACAATCTGCTCTCCCGCTGTGTTAGTATGTATCTCTGTGTTAGTATGTATCTCTGTGTTAGTATGTATCTCTGTGTTACAGTATGTATCTCTGTGTTAGTCTGTATCTCTCCCGGTGTGTTAGTATGTATCTCTGTGTTACAGTATGTATCTCTGTGTTAGTATGTATCTCTGTGTTACAGTATGTATCTCTGTGTTAGTATGTATCTCTGTGTTAGTATGTATCTCTGTGTTAGTATGTATCCCTGTGTTACAGTATGTATCTCTGTGTTAGTCTGTATCTCTCCCGGTGTGTTAGTATGTATCTCTGTGTTACAGTATGTATCTCTGTGTTAGTATGTATCTCTGTGTTACAGTATGTATCTCTGTGTTAGTATGTATCTCTGTGTTAGTATGTATCTCTGTGTTAGTATGTATCTCTGTGTTAGTATGTATCTCTGTGTTAGTCTGTATCTCTCCCGGTGTGTTAGTATGTATCTCTGTGTTACAGTCTGTATCACTGTGTTACAGTCTGTATCTCTGTGTTACAGTCTGTATCTCTGTGTTACAGTCTGTATCTCTGTGTTACAGTCTGTATCTCTGTGTTACAGTCTGTATCTCTGTGTTACAGTCTGTATCTCTGTGTTACAGTCTGTATCTCTGTGTTACAGTCTGTATCTCTGTGTTACAGTATGTATCTCTGTGTTACAGTCTGTATCTCTGTATTACAGTCTGTATCTCTGTGTTACAGTCTGTATCTCTGTGTTACAGTCTGTATCTCTGTGTTACAGTCTGTATCTCTGTGTTACAGTCTATCTCTGTGTTACAGTCTGTATCTCTGTGTTACAGTCTGTATCTCTGTGTTAGTATGTATCTCTGTGTTACAGTCTGTATCTCTGTGTTACAGTCTGTATCTCTGTGTTACAGTCTGTATCTCTGTGTTACAGTCTATCTCTGTGTTACAGTCTGTATCTCTGTGTTAGTATGTATCTCTGTGTTACAGTCTGTATCTCTGTGTTACAGTCTGTATCTCTGTGTTAGTATGTATCTCTGTGTTACAGTCTGTATCTCTGTGTTACAGTCTGTATCTCTGTGTTACAGTCTGTATCTCTGTGTTACAGTATGTATCTCTGTGTTACAGTCTGTATCTCTGTGTTACAGTCTGTATCTCTGTGTTACAGTCTGTATCTCTGTGTTACAGTCTGTATCTCTGTGTTAGTATGTATCTCTGTGTTAGTCTGTATCTCTGTGTTAGTATGTATCTCTGTGTTACAGTCTGTATCTCTGTGTTAGTATGTATCTCTGTGTTACCGTCTGTATCTCTGTGTTACAGTCTGTATCTCTGTGTTACAGTCTGTATCTCTGTGTTACAGTCTGTATCTCTGTGTTAGTATGTATCTCTGTGTTAGTCTGTCTCTGTGTTATTATGTATCTCTGTGTTACAGTATGTATCTCTGTGTTACAGTCTGTATCTCTGTGTTACAGTCTGTATCTTTGTGTTACAGTCTGTATCTCTGTGTTACAGTCTGTATCTCTGTGTTACAGTCTGTATCTCTGTGTTACAGTCTGTATCTCAGTGTTAGTCTGTATCTCTGTGTTACAGTCTGTATCTCTGTGTTACAGTCTGTATCTCTGTGTTACAGTCTGTATCTCTGTGTTACAGTCTGTATCTCTCCCTCCCGCTGTGTTACAGTCTGTATCTCTGTGTTACAGTCTGTATCTCTCCCACTGTGTTAGTCTGTATCTCTCCTGCTGTGTTAGTATGTATCTCTGTGTTACAGTCTGTATCTCTGTGTTAGTCTGTATCTCTGTGTTACAGTCTGTATCTCTGTGTTACAGTCTGTATCTCTGTGTTACAGTCTGTGTCTCTGTGTTAGTCTGTATCTCTGTGTTACAGTCTGTATCTCTGTGTTAGTCTGTATCTCTGTGTTAGTCTGTATCTCTGTGTTACAGTCTGTATCTCTGTGTTACAGTCTGTATCTCTGTGTTACAGTCTGTATCTCTGTGTTACAGTCTGTATCTCTGTGTTACAGTCTGTATCTCTGTGTTACAGTCTGTATCTCTCCCACTGTGTTAGTCTGTATCTCTCCTGCTGTGTTAGTCTGTATCTCTGTGTTACAGTCTGTATCTCTGTGTTACAGTCTGTATCTCTGTGTTACAGTCTGTATCTCTGTGTTACAGTCTGTATCTCTCCCACTGTGTTAGTCTGTATCTCTGTGTTACAGTCTGTATCTCTGTGTTACAGTCTGTATCTCTCCCGCTGTGTTAGTCTGTATCTCTGTGTTAGTCTGTATCTCTGTGTTACAGTCTGTATCTCTCCCACTGTGTTAGTCTGTATCTCTCCTGCTGTGTTAGTCTGTATCTCCGTGTTACAGTCTGTATCTCTCCTGCTGTGTTAGTCTGTATCTCTGTGTTACAGTCTGTATCTCTCCTGCTGTGTTAGTCTGTATCTCTCCCACTGTGTTACAGTATGTATCTCTCCTGCTGTGTTAGTCTGTATCTCTGTGTTACAGTCTGTATCTATCCTGCTGTGTTACAGTCTGTATCTCTCCTGCTGTGTTAGTCTGTATCTCTCCTGCTGTGTTAGTCTGTATCTCTGTGTTACAGTCTGTATCTCTCCCGCTGCGTTAGTCTGTATCTCTCCCGCTGTGTTAGTCTGTATCTCTCCCGCTGTGTTAGTCTGTATCTCTGTGTTACAGTCTGTATCTCTCCCGCTGTGTTAGTCTGTATCTCTCCCGCTGCGTTAGTCTGTATCTCTCCCGCTGTGTTAGTCTGTATCTCTCCCGCTGCGTTAGTCTGTATCTCTCCCGCTGTGTTACAGTCTGTATCTCTCCCGCTGCGTTAGTCTGTATCTCTCCCGCTGTGTTACAGTCTGTATCTCTCCCACTGTGTTAGTCTGTATCTCTGTGTTACAGTCTGTATCTCTCCCACTGTGTTACAGTCTGTATCTCTGTGTTAGTATGTATCTCTCCCGCTGTGTTACAGTCTGTATCTCTCCCGCTGCGTTAGTCTGTATCTCTCCCGCTGTGTTACAGTCTGTATCTCTCCCACTGTGTTAGTCTGTATCTCTGTGTTACAGTCTGTATCTCTCCCACTGTGTTACAGTCTGTATCTCTGTGTTAGTCTGTATCTCTCCCGCTGTGTTACAGTCTGTATCTCTCCCACTGTGTTAGTCTGTATCTCTGTGTTACAGTCTGTATCTCTCCCACTGTGTTACAGTCTGTATCTCTGTGTTAGTATGTATCTCTCCCGCTGTGTTACAGTCTGTATCTCTGTGTTACAGTCTGTATCTCTCCCGCTGCGTTAGTCTGTATCTCTCCCGCTGTGTTACAGTCTGTATCTCTCCCGCTGTGTTAGTCTGTATCTCTCCCGCTGTGTTACAGTCTATATCTCTCCCACTGTGTTACAGTCTGTATCTCTCCCGCTGTGTTAGTCTGTATCTCTCCCGCTGTGTTACAGTCTGTATCTCTCCCGCTGTGTTAGTCTGTATCTCTGTGTTACAGTCTGTATCTATCCCGCTGTGTTACAGTCTGTATCTCTGTGTTACAGTCTGTATCTCTGTGTTACAGTCTGTATCTCTCCCGCTGTGGTAGTCTGTATCTATCCCGCTGTGTTACAGTCTGTATCTCTCCCGCTGTGTTAGTCTGTATCTCTCCCGCTGTGTTACAGTCTGTATCTCTCCCGCTGTGTTAGTCTGTATCTCTCCCGCTGTGTTAGTCTGTATCTCTCCCGCTGTGTTACAGTCTGTATCTCTCCCGCTGTGTTAGTCTGTATCTCTCCCGCTGTGTTACAGTCTGTATCTCTGTGTTACAGTCTGTATCTCTCCCACTGTGTTAGTCTGTATCTCTGTGTTACAGTCTGTATCTCTGTGTTAGTCTGTATCTCTCCCACTGTGTTACAGTCTGTATCTCTCCCGCTGCGTTAGTCTGTATCTCTCCCGCTGTGTTACAGTCTGTATCTCTCCCGCTGTGTTACAGTCTGTATCTCTCCCGCTGTGTTAGTCTGTATCTCTCCCACTGTGTTACAGTCTGTATCTCTGTGTTACAGTCTGTATCTCCCCCGCTGTGTTACAGTCTGTATCTCTCCCACTGTGTTAGTCTGTATCTCTGTGTTACAGTCTGTATCTCTGTGTTAGTCTGTATCTCTCCCACTGTGTTACAGTCTGTATCTCTCCCGCTGCGTTAGTCTGTATCTCTCCCGCTGTGTTACAGTCTGTATCTCTCCCGCTGTGTTACAGTCTGTATCTCTCCCACTGTGTTAGTCTGTATCTCTGTGTTACAGTCTGTATCTCTCCCACTGTGTTAGTCTGTATCTCTGTGTTACAGTCTGTATCTCTGTGTTAGTCTGTATCTCTCCCACTGTGTTACAGTCTGTATCTCTCCCGCTGCGTTAGTCTGTATCTCTCCCGCTGTGTTAGTCTGTATCTCTCCCGCTGTGTTACAGTCTGTATCTCTCCCGCTGTGTTAGTCTGTATCTCTCCCGCTGTGTTAGTCTGTATCTCTGTGTTACAGTCTGTATCTCTCCCACTGTGTTACAGTCTGTATCTCTCCCGCTGTGTTAGTCTGTATCTCTCCCGCTGTGTTAGTCTGTATCTCTCCCGCTGTGTTACAGTCTGTATCTCTCCCGCTGTGTTAGTCTGTATCTCTCCCGCTGCGTTAGTCTGTATCTCTCCCACTGTGTTACAGTCTGTATCTCTCCCGCTGTGTTACAGTCTGTATCTCTCCCACTGTGTTAGTCTGTATCTCTGTGTTACAGTCTGTATCTCTGTGTTAGTCTGTATCTCTCCCACTGTGTTACAGTCTGTATCTCTCCCACTGTGTTAGTCTGTATCTCTGTGTTACAGTCTGTATCTCTGTGTTAGTCTGTATCTCTCCCACTGTGTTACAGTCTGTATCTCTCCCACTGTGTTACAGTCTGTATCTCTCCCGCTGCGTTAGTCTGTATCTCTCCCGCTGTGTTAGTCTGTATCTCTCCCGCTGTGTTACAGTCTGTATCTCTCCCGCTGTGTTACAGTCTGTATCTCTCCCGCTGTGTTAGTCTGTATCTCTCCCGCTGTGTTACAGTCTGTATCTCTCCCGCTGTGTTAGTCTCTATCTCTCCCGCTGTGTTAGTCTGTATCTCTCCCGCTGTGTTAGTCTCTATCTCTCCCGCTGTGTTACAGTCTGTATCTCTCCCGCTGTGTTACAGTCTGTATCTCTCCCGCTGTGTTACAGTCTCTATCTCTCCCGCTGTGTTACAGTCTGTATCTCTCCCGCTGTGTTACAGTCTGTATCTCTCCCGCTGTGTTACAGTCTGTATCTCTCCCGCTGTGTTACAGTCTGTATCTCTCCCGCTGTGTTACAGTCTGTATCTCTCCCGCTGTGTTACAGTATGTATCTCTCTCGCTGTGTTACAGTCTGTATCTCTCCCACTGTGTTACAGTCTGTATCTCTCCCGCTGTGTTACAGTCTGTATCTCTCCCGCTGTGTTACAGTCTGTATCTCTCCCGCTGTGTTAGTCTCTATCTCTCCCGCTGTGTTAGTCTGTATCTCTCCCACTGTGTTACAGTCTGTATCTCTCCCGCTGTGTTAGTCTCTATCTCTCCCGCTGCGTTAGTCTGTATCTCTCCCACTGTGTTACAGTCTGTATCTCTCCCGCTGCGTTAGTCTGTATCTCTCCCGCTGTGTTAGTCTCTATCTCTCCCGCTGTGTTAGTCTCTATCTCTCCCGCTGTGTTAGTCTCTATCTCTCCCGCTGCGTTAGTCTGTATCTCTCCCACTGTGTTAGTCTGTATCTCTCCCGCTGTGTTAGTCTCTATCTCTCCCGCTGTGTTAGTCTCTATCTCTCCTGCTGTGTTACAGTCTGTATCTCTCCCGCTGGGAAGACATGAGGGGCTCATCCTGTTGTTGATGATTATTACACTGTACTGATGAGTCATGGTGTAAATGATGACAACAGCTTCAGTTAACAGCTGTGATGGGATAGTTAGAAACAGCATCAGACACAGTCTAATCATTCTGGATACGATCTCACTCCTCTTTCACCCTATTCCTATTTAGTGAGCTCCGTAACTCGTCCCCACCCTATTCTCTATTTAGTGAGCTATTCCCTAACTCCGTCCCCCCACCTATTCCCTATTTAGTGAGCTCCGTAACAGCCCAAACACCCTATTCCCTATTTAGTGAGCTCCGTAACCCGTCTCCATCTGGCAGTCCCCACCCTATTCCCTATTTAGTGAGCTCCATAACTCGTCCCCACCCTATTCCTATTTAGTGAGCTCCGTAACCCGTCCCCACCCTATTCCCTATTTAGTGAGCTCCGTAACTCGTCCCCACCCTATTCCCTATTTAGTGAGCTCCGTAACCCGTCCCCACCCTATTCCCTATTTAGTGAGCTCCGTAACTCGTCCCCACCCTATTCCCTATTTAGTGAGCTCCCCACCTATTCCTATTTAGTGAGCCCCAATCTGGGCAGATTACTGAACCCAAACAGCACCCTATTCCCTATTTAGTGAGCTCCGTAACTCGTCCCCACCCTATTCCCTATTTAGTGCATCTTGTTCTACAGTATTGCGCTCTAAAAGGGGGAATGGGGTGCCATTTTGGGACGAGCCCTCTGTGTCCCATGGTCCTTTTGTCTCTCCATATTCTCTCTCTGGCCATTCAAGTCATTGAGCACTAGAGGCCTGGTTGGCTGTGTCTCTGTCTGAGTTCAGCTGTGTTCAGTCTGTAGTCAGCAGATCCAGCTAATTTCACTGCTGCTATGTCTCAATCAGACCTGGTGTTCACATCCCAGAGATAATGATCCTGAAACATTGAGGCATCTGGGCCACAGAGAGGATGCATCCCAAATGGAGCACTATTCCCTATGTAGTACACTACATTTTACCAGAACTCAATAGGCCCTAAAGGGAATAGAGGGCCATTTGGGAGGCATCCAGAGAATGGACCAAAGAGCTAATGTGTGATTGTCTCTCTCAGTAAAATAAATGGTATTTCTCATGGCTCGCTTCACTCTGATTAGAAAACATGGTCTCCGGTGCCAGAGCGTTTCGCCGTCAAATCCCAGCAGCAGAAGATGACTTTTCCTCTTCCATTATGTTGCCCTCTGTAATTACACACATCTTTCCCCATCTCTGATCATCTCTCTGCTAATGTCACCATCTCTGATCATCTCTCTGCTAATATCACCATCTCTGATCATCTCTCTGCTAATGTCACCATCTCTGATCATCTCTCTGCCAATATCACCATCTCTGATCATCTCTCTGCTAATGTCACCATCTCTGATCATCTCTCTGCCAATATCACCATCTCTGATCATCTCTCTGCTAATGTCACCATCTCTGATCATCTCTCTGCTAATGTCACCATCTCTGATCATTTCTCTGCCAATATCACCATCTCTGATCAGCTCTCTGCTAATGTTATTGTCCCTGACTACGACTACTACTCTGATAATCCCGGACTGTTAGCTGTTAGCTGCTGTTCTACTGCTCTGTTTCTCTGTTAGCTGTTAGCTGCTGTTCTACTGCACTGTTTTTCTGTTAGCTGCTATCTACTGCTCTGTTTCTCTGCTAGCTGCTGATCTACTGCTCTGTTTCTCTGTTAGCTGTTAGCTGCTGTTCTACTGCACTGTTTTCTGTTAGCTGCTATCTACTGCTCTGTTTCTCTGCTAGCTGTTAGCTGCTGTACTACTGCTCTGTTTCTCTGTTAGCTGCTGTACTACTGCTCTGTTTCTCTGTTAGCTGTTAGCTGCTGTTCTACTGCTCTGTTTCTCTGTTAGCTGCTATCTACTGCTCTGTTTCTCTGTTAGCTGCTATCTACTGCTCTGTTTCTCTGTTAGCTGTTAGCTGCTGATCTACTGCTCTGTGATCTGTTTGTTTCTCTGTTAGCTGCTGCTGATCTACTGCTCTGTTTCTCTGTTAGCTGTTAGCTGCTGTTCTACTGCTCTGTTTCTCTGTTAGCTGCTGTACTACTGCTCTGTTTCTCTGTTAGCTGCTATCTACTGCTCTGTTTCTCTGCTAGCTGTTAGCTGCTGTTCTACTGCTCTGTTTCTCTGTTAGATGTTAGCTGCTATCTACTGCTCTGTTTCTCTGCTAGCTGCTGATCTACTGCTCTGTTTTTCTGTTAGCTTCTGATCTACTGCTCTGTTTCTCTGTTAGCTGTTAGCTGCTATCTACTGTTCTGTTTCTCTGTTAGCTGCTATCTACTGCTCTGTTTCTCTGTTAGCTGTTAGCTGCTGTTCTACTGCTCTGTTTCTCTGTTAGCTGTTAGCTGCTGATCTACTGCTCTGTTAGCTGTTAGCTGCTGTACTACTGCTCTGTTTCTCTGTTAGCTGTTAGCTGCTATCTACTGCTCTGTTTCTCTGTTAGCTGCTGATCTACTGCTCTGTTTCTCTGTTAGCTGTTAGCTGCTGTTCTACTGCTCTGTTTCTCTGTTAGCTGTTAGCTGCTGTTCTACTGCTCTGTTTCTCTGTTAGCTGTTAGCTGCTGATCTACTGCTCTGTTTCTCTGTTCTGCTGATCTACTGTTTCTCTGTTAGCTGCTGATCTACTGCTCTGTTTCTCTGTTAGCTGTTAGCTGCTGATCTACTGCTCTGTTTCTCTGTTAGCTGTTAGCTGCTGATCTACTGCTCTGTTTCTCTGTTAGCTGTTAGCTGCTGATCTACTGCTCTGTTTCTCTGTTAGCTGTTAGCTGCTGATCTACTGCTCTGTTTCTCTGTTAGCTGTTAGCTGCTGATCTACTGCTCTGTTTCTCTGTTAGCTGTTAGCTGCTGATCTACTGCTCTGTTTCTCTGTTAGCTGTTAGCTGCTGTTCTACTGCTCTGTTTCTCTGTTAGCTGTTAGCTGCTGTTCTACTGCTCTGTTTCTCTGTTAGCTGTTAGCTGCTGATCTACTGCTCTGTTTCTCTGTTAGCTGTTAGCTGCTGATCTACTGCTCTGTTTCTCTGTTAGCTGTTAGCTGCTGTTCTACTGCTCTGTTTCTCTGTTAGCTGTTAGCTGCTGATCTACTGCTCTGTTTCTCTGTTAGCTTCTGATCTACTGCTCTGTTTCTCTGTTAGCTGTTAGCTGCTGTTTTGTTTACAGCCTTGTGGTGAGGGATCTACTGCTCTGTTTCTCTGTTAGCTGTTAGCTGCTGATCTACTGCTCTGTTTCTCTGTTAGCTGTTAGCTGCTGATCTACTGCTCTGTTTCTCTGTTAGCTGTTAGCTGCTGATCTACTGCTCTGTTTCTCTGTTAGCTGTTAGCTGCTGATCTACTGCTCTGTTTCTCTGTTA
This sequence comes from Oncorhynchus keta, assembly GCF_023373465.1. Taxonomy (NCBI): domain Eukaryota; kingdom Metazoa; phylum Chordata; class Actinopteri; order Salmoniformes; family Salmonidae; genus Oncorhynchus; species Oncorhynchus keta. Next base: position 57,789 of record NW_026287595.1, on the reverse strand, counting down.
GCTGTTAGCTGCTGATCTACTGCTCTGTTTCTCTGTTAGCTGTTAGCTGCTGTTCTACTGCTCTGTTTCTCTGTTAGCTGTTAGCTGCTGATCTACTGCTCTGTTTCTCTGTTAGCTGTTAGCTGCTGATCTACTGCTCTGTTTCTCTGTTAGCTGTTAGCTGCTGATCTACTGCTCTGTTTCTCTGTTAGCTGTTAGCTGCTGTTCTACTGCTCTGTTTCTCTGTTAGCTGTTAGCTGCTGTTCTACTGCTCTGTTTCTCTGTTAGCTGTTAGCTGCTGTTCTACTGC
>NW_026287595.1:0-52500 GCF_023373465.1 Oncorhynchus keta | reverse complement strand
CTCACACCATGAATCTGTTGTACCTCACACCATGAATCTGTTGTACCTCACACCATGAATCTGTTGTACTGCTACCTCACACCATGAATCTGTTGTACCTCACACCATGAATCTGTTGTACCTCACACCATGAATCTGTTGTACCTCACACCATGAATCTGTTGTACCTCACACCATGAATCTGTTGTACTGCTACCTCACACCATGAATCTGTTGTACCTCACACCATGAATCTGTTGTACCTCACACCATGAATCTGTTGTACCTCACACCATGAATCTGTTGTACTGCTACCTCACACCATGAATCTGTTGTACCTCACACCATGAATCTGTTGTACCTCACACCATGAATCTGTTGTACCTCACACCATGAATCTGTTGTACCTCACACCATGAATCTGTTGTACCTCACACCATGAATCTGTTGTACCTCACACCATGAATCTGTTGTACCTCACACCATGAATCTGTTGTACCTCACACCATGAATCTGTTGTACCTCACACCATGAATCTGTTGTACTGCTACCTCACACCATGAATCTGTTGTACTGCTACCTCACACCATGAATCTGTTGTACCTCACACCATGAATCTGTTGTACCTCACACCATGAATCTGTTGTACCTCACACCATGAATCTGTTGTACTGCTACCTCACACCATGAATCTGTTGTACCTCACACCATGAATCTGTTGTACCTCACACCATGAATCTGTTGTACTGCTACCTCACACCATGAATCTGTTGTACCTCACACCATGAATCTGTTGTACCTCACACCATGAATCTGTTGTACCTCACACCATGAATCTGTTGTACCTCACACCATGAATCTGTTGTACCTCACACCATGAATCTGTTGTACCTCACACCATGAATCTGTTGTACTGCTACCTCACACCATGAATCTGTTGTACCTCACACCATGAATCTGTTGTACCTCACACCATGAATCTGTTGTACCTCACACCATGAATCTGTTGTACCTCACACCATGAATCTGTTGTACCTCACACCATGAATCTGTTGTACCTCACACCATGAATCTGTTGTACCTCACACCATGAATCTGTTGTACCTCACACCATGAATCTGTTGTACCTCACACCATGAATCTGTTGTACCTCACACCATGAATCTGTTGTACCTCACACCATGAATCTGTTGTACTGCTACCTCACACCATGAATCTGTTGTACTGCTACCTCACACCATGAATCTGTTGTACCTCACACCATGAATCTGTTGTACCTCACACCATGAATCTGTTGTACTGCTACCTCACACCATGAATCTGTTGTACTGCTACCTCACACCATGAATCTGTTGTACTGCTACCTCACACCATTAATCTGTTGTACCTCACACCATGAATTGGTGTACTGCTACCTCACACCATGAATCTGTTGTACCTCACACCATGGATCTGTTGTACCTCACACCATGAATCTGTTGTACTGCTACCTCACACTATGAATCTGTTGTACCTCACACCATGGATCTGTTGTACCTCACACCATGAATCTGTTGTACTGCTACCTCACACCATGAATCTGTTGTACTGCTACCTCACACCATGAATCTGTTGTACTGCTACCTCACACCATGGATCTGTTGTACCTCACACCATGAATCTGTTGTACTGCTACCTCACACTATGAATCTGTTGTACCTCACACCATGGATCTGTTGTACCTCACACCATGAATCTGTTGTACTGCTACCTCACACCATGAATCTGTTGTACTGCTACCTCACACCATGAATCTGTTGTACCTCACACCATGAATCTGTTGTACCTCACACCATGAATCTGTTGTACCTCACACCATGAATCTGTTGTACTGCTACCTCACACCATGAATCTGTTGTACTGCTACCTCACACCATGAATCTGTTGAATCTGTTCACACCATGAATCTGTTGTACCTCACACCATGAATCTGTTGTACCTCACACCATGAATCTGTTGTACTGCTACCTCACACCATGAATCTGTTGTACTGCTACCTCACACCATGAATCTGTTGTACCTCACACCATGAATCTGTTGTACCTCACACCATGAATCTGTTGTACCTCACACCATGAATCTGTTGTACCTCACACCATGAATCTGTTGTACCTCACACCATGAATCTGTTGTACTGCTACCTCACACCATGAATCTGTTGTACCTCACACCATGGATCTGTTGTACCTCACACCATGAATTGGTGTACTGCTACCTCACACCATGAATCTGTTGTACTGCTACCTCACACCATGAATCTGTTGTACCTCACACCATGAATCTGTTGTACTGCTACCTCACACCATGAATCTGTTGTACCTCACACCATGAATCTGTTGTACTGCTACCTCACACCATGAATCTGTTGTACCTCACACCATGAATCTGTTGTACCTCACACCATGAATCTGTTGTACCTCACACCATGAATCTGTTGTACTGCTACCTCACACCATGAATATGTTGTACCTCATACCATGAATCTGTTGTACTGCTACCTCATACCATGAATCTGTTGTACCTCACACCATGAATCTGTTGTACTGCTATGTTGGCCTGCTACAGTGAATGGTAACAGACTGATGTGGGCCGGTACTGCTACATTGGCCTGCTACAGTGGATGGTAACAGACTGATTTGGGCCGGCTGCTATGTTGGCCTGCTACAGTGGATGGTAACAGACTGATTTGGGCCGGCTGCTATGTTGGCCTGCTACAGTGGATGGTAACAGACTGATTTGGGCCAGCTGCTATGTTGGCCTGCTACAGTGGATGGTAACAGACTGATTTGGGCCGGCTGCTACGTTGGCCTGCTACAGTGAATGGTAACAGACTGATTTGGGCCAGCTGCTACGTTGGCCTGCTACAGTGAATGGTAACAGACTGATTTGGGCCGGCTGCTACGTTGGCCTGCTACAGTGAATGGTAACAGACTGATTTGGGCCAGCTGCTACGTTGGCCTGCTACAGTGAATGGTAACAGACTGATTTGGGCCGGCTGCTACGTTGGCCTGCTACAGTGAATGGTAACAGACTGATTTGGGCCGGCTGCTACGTTGGCCTGCTACAGTGAATGGTAACAGACTGATTTGGGCCAGCTGCTACGTTGGCCTGCTACAGTGAATGGTAACAGACTGATTTGGGCCAGCTGCTACGTTGGCCTGCTACAGTGAATGGTAACAGACTGATTTGGGCCGGCTGCTACGTTGGCCTGCTACAGTGAATGGTAACAGACTGATTTGGGCCAGCTGCTACGTTGGCCTGCTACAGTGAATGGTAACAGACTGATTTGGGCCAGCTGCTACGTTGGCCTGCTACAGTGAATGGTAACAGACTGATTTGGGCCAGCTGCTACGTTGGCCTGCTACAGTGGATGGTAACAGACTGATTTGGGCCGGCTGCTACGTTGGGCTGCTACAGTGGATGGTAACAGACTGATGTGGGCCGGCTGCTACGTTGGCCTGCTACAGTGAATGGTAACAGACTGATGTGGGCTGGCTGCTACGTTGGCCTGCTACAGTGAATGGTAACAGACTGATTTGGGCCAGCTGCTACGTTGGCCTGCTACAGTGGATGGTAACAGACTGATTTGGGCCAGCTGCTAAGTTGGCCTGCTACAGTGAATGGTAACAGACTGATTTGGGCCGGCTGCTACGTTGGCCTGCTACAGTGAATGGTAACAGACTGATTTGGGCCAGCTGCTACGTTGGCCTGCTACAGTGAATGGTAACAGACTGATTTGGGCCAGCTGCTACGTTGGCCTGCTACAGTGAATGGTAACAGACTGATGTGGGCTGGCTGCTACGTTGGCCTGCTACAGTGAATGGTAACAGACTGATTTGGGCCAGCTGCTACGTTGGCCTGCTAGAGTGGATGGTAACAGAGATAAAAGCATCTTCTTTAAAGGACGAGCTGCCACCAGGTCATTAATACGGAGCAGGAGGAGGACATGAATAAGTGAGGGCGTTGAGGAAGTTACTGCTGGTACATGATGAATAACATGTGGGATCGTCCACGGCTGTTTCCTCCACCTCCCAGAGACACGTTTTGCTTTAGCAGTAAAAAAATAACACTCTCTGGCTGTCTCAAATGGCACACTATGCCCTATATAGTGCACTACTTTAGACCAGGGCCCTGTATAGTACACTACTTTAGACCAGGGCCCTGTATAGTACACTACTTTAGACCAGGACCCTATTCCCTATATAGTACACTACTTTAGACCAGAGCCCTGTATAGTGCACTACTTTAGACCAGAGCCCTATATAGTGCACTACTTTAGACCAGAGCCCTGTATAGTACACTACTTTAGACCAGAGCCCTGTATAGTACACTACTTTAGACCAGAGCCCTATATAGTACACTACTTTAGACCAGGACCCTGTATAGTACACTACTTTAGACCAGGGCCCTATATAGTACACTACTTTAGACCAGAGCCCTATATAGTACACTACTTTAGACCAGGACCCTATATAGTGCACTACTTTAGACCAGGACCCTATATAGTGCACTACTTTAGACCAGGACCCTATATAGTGCACTACTTTAGACCAGAGCCCTATATAGTGCACTACTTTAGACCAGAGCCCTATATAGTGCACTACTTTAGTCCAGGACCCTATATAGTGCACTACTTTAGACCAGAGCCCTATATAGTACACTACTTTAGACCAGAGCCCTATATAGTACACTACTTTAGACCAGAGCCCTATATAGTACACTACTTTAGACCAGAGCCCTATATAGTACACTACTCTAGACCAGAGCCCTATATAGTACACTACTTTAGACCAGAGCCCTATATAGTACACTACTTTAGATCAGAGCCCTATATAGTACACTACTTTAGACCAGAGCCCTATATAGTACACTACTCTAGACCAGAGCCCTATATAGTACACTACTTTAGACCAGAGCCCTATATAGTACACTACTCTAGACCAGAGCCCTATATAGTACACTACTTTAGACCAGGACCCTATATAGTGCACTACTTTAGACCAGGGCCCTATATAGTGCACTACTTTAGACCAGGGCCCTGTATAGTACACTACTTTAGACCAGAGCCCTATATAGTGCACTACTTTAGACCAGGACCCTATATAGTGCACTACTTTAGACCAGGACCCTATATAGTGCACTACTTTAGACCAGGACCCTATATAGTGCACTACATTAGACCAGGGCCCTATATAGTGCACTACTTTAGACCAGGACCCTATATAGTGCACTACTTTAGACCAGGACCCTATATAGTGCACTACTTTAGACCCAGTTGCAGAGGGAGGAGTTCGGACGCAGGTCCTTGAGCTTTCTAATGAGCTGATAGGACACTAAGAGCTGTAGTCGATGAACAGCATCCTCACATACAGCATGCATTCCTCTTGTCCAGCTGGGTGAGGGCAGTTAAAAAGCGATTGGGTCGTCCGTGGATCAGTCAGGGCTGGAGGTGAATTGGAGAGGATGGATCAGTCAGGGCTGGAGGTGAATTGGAGAGGATGGATCAGTCAGGGAGGGAGGAGGTGAGAGGGTGGAGTGTGTCAGGGAGGGAGGAGGTGAGAGGGTGGAGTGTGTCAGGGAGGGAGGAGGTGAGAGGGTGGAGTGTGTCGGGGAGGGAGGAGGTGAGATGGAGAGGGTGGAGTGTGTTGGGGAGGGAGGAGCTGAGAGGGTGGAGTGTGTCGGGGGGAGGTGGATAGGGTGGAGTGTGTCGGGGGGGAGGTGGATAGGGTGGAGTGTGTCAGGGAGGGAGGAGGTGAGATGGAGAGGGTGGAGTGTGTCGGGGAGGGAGGAGGTGAGATGGAGAGGGTGGAGTGTGTCGGGAGGGAGGAGGTGAGATGGAGAGGGTGGAGTGTGTCGGGGAGGGAGGAGGTGAGATGGAGAGGGTGGAGTGTGTCGGGGAGGGAGGAGGTGAGATGGAGAGGGTGGAGTGTGTCGGGGAGGGAGGAGGTGAGATGGAGAGGGTGGAGTGTGTCGGGGAGGGAGGAGGTGAGATGGAGAGGGTGGAGTGTGTCGGGAGGGAGGAGGTGAGATGGAGAGGGTGGAGTGTGTCGGGGAGGGAGGAGGTGAGATGGAGAGGGTGGAGTGTGTTGAGGAGGGAGGAGGTGATATGGAGAGGGTGGAGTGTGTCGGGAGGGAGGAGGTGAGATGGAGAGGGTGGAGTGTGTCAGGGAGGGAGGAGGTGAGGTGGAGAGGGTGGAGTGTGTTGGGGAGGGAGGAGGTGAGATGGAGAGGGTGGAGTGTGTCGGGGGGTGATATGGAGAGGGTGGAGTGTGTCGGGGGAGGAGGTGAGATGGAGAGGGTGGAGTGTGTCAGGGAGGGAGGAGGTGAGGTGGAGAGGGTGGAGTGTGTCAGGGAGGGAGGAGGTGAGATGGAGAGGGTGGAGTGTGTCAGGGAGGGAGGAGGTGAGATGGAGAGGGTGGAGTGTGTTGGGGAGGGAGGAGGTGAGATGGAGAGGGTGGAGTGTGTCAGGGAGGGAGGAGGTGAGATGGAGAGGGTGGAGTGTGTCAGGGAGGGAGGAGGTGAGATGGAGAGGGTGGAGTGTGTTGGGGAGGGGAGGAGGTGAGATGGAGAGGGTGGAGTGTGTGGGGGGGGTGATATGGAGAGGGTGGAGTGTGTCGGGGGAGGAGGTGAGATGGAGAGGGTGGAGTGTGTCAGGGAGGGAGGAGGTGAGGTGGAGAGGGTGGAGTGTGTTGGGGAGGGAGGAGGTGAGATGGAGAGGGTGGAGTGTGTCGGGGAGGGAGGAGGTGAGGTGGAGAGGGTGGAGTGTGTCGGGGAGGGAGGAGGTGAGATGGAGAGGGTGTAGTGTGTTGGGGAGGGTGGAGTGTGTCGGGGGGAGGTGGAGAGGGTGGAGTGTGTCAGGGAGGGGAGGTGAGATGGAGAGGGTGGAGTGTGTCGGGGGGGAGGAGGTGAGAGGGTGGAGTGTGTCAGGGAGGGAGGAGGTGAGAGGGTGGAGTGTGTCAGGGAGGGAGGAGCTGAGAGGGTGGAGTGTGTCGGGGGGGGAGGTGGATAGGGTGGAGTGTGTCAGGGAGGGGAGGTGAGATGGAGAGGGTGGAGTGTGTCGGGGGGAGGTGGATAGGGTGGAGTGTGTCAGGGAGGGGAGGTGAGATGGAGAGGGTGGAGTGTGTTGGGGGGTGAGATGGAGAGGGTGGAGTGTGTCGGGGAGGGAGGAGCTGAGAGGGTGGAGTGTGTTGGGGAGGGAGGAGGTGATATGGAGAGGGTGGAGTGTGTCGGGGGGAGGTGGATAGGGTGGAGTGTGTCAGGGAGGGGGAGGTGAGATGGAGAGGGTGGAGTGTGTTGGGGGGGTGAGATGGAGAGGGTGGGAGTGTGTCGAGGAGGGAGGAGCTGAGAGGGTGGAGTGTGTTGGGGAGGGAGGAGGTGATATGGAGAGGGTGGAGTGTGTCGGGGGGAGGTGGATAGGGTGGAGTGTGTCAGGGAGGGGAGGTGAGATGGAGAGGGTGGAGTGTGTCGGGGGGGGGTGAGATGGAGAGGGTGGAGTGTGTTGGGGGGGTGAGATGGAGAGGGTGGAGTGTGTCAGGGAGGGAGGAGGTGAGATGGAGAGGGTGGAGTGTGTTGGGGGGGGGTGAGATGGAGAGGGTGGAGTGTCGGGGGAGGGAGGAGGTGAGATGGAGAGGGTGGAGTGTGTCGGGGGGGGTGAGATGGAGAGGGTGGAGTGTGTTGGGGGGTGAGATGGAGAGGGTGGAGTGTGTCAGGGAGGGGAGGTGAGATGGAGAGGGTGGAGTGTGTTGGGGGGGGGTGAGATGGAGAGGGTGGAGTGTGTCGGGGAGGGAGGAGGTGAGATGGAGAGGGTGGAGTGTGTCGGGGGGGTGAGATGGAGAGGGTGGAGTGTGTTGGGGGGGGAGATGGAGAGGGTGGAGTGTGTTGAGGAGGGAGGAGGTGAGATGGAGAGGGTGGAGTGTGTTGAGGAGGGAGGAGGTGAGATGGAGAGGGTGGAGTGTGTCGGGGAGGGAGGAGGTGAGATGGAGAGGGTGGAGTGTGTCAGGGAGGGAGGAGGTGAGATGGAGAGGGTGGAGTGTGTCGGGGGGGTGAGATGGAGAGGGTGGAGTGTGTCAGGGGGTGAGATGGAGAGGGTGGAGTGTGTTGGGGGGGGTGAGATGGAGAGGGTGGAGTGTGTTGAGGAGGGAGGAGGTGAGATGGAGAGGGTGGAGTGTCGGGGGAGGGAGGAGGTGAGATGGAGAGGGTGGAGTGTGTTGGGGGGGTGAGATGGGGAGGGTGGAGTGTGTCAGGGAGGGGAGGTGAGATGGAGAGGGTGGAGTGTGTTGGGGGGTGAGATGGAGAGGGTGGAGTGTGTCGGGGAGGGAGGAGGTGAGATGGAGAGGGTGGAGTGTGTCGGGGGTGAGATGGAGAGGGTGGAGTGTGTTGGGGGGTGAGATGGAGAGGGTGGAGTGTGTTGAGGAGGGAGGAGGTGAGATGGAGAGGGTGGAGTGTGTCGGGGAGGGAGGAGGTGAGATGGAGAGGGTGGAGTGTGTTGGGGGGGGTGAGATGGAGAGGGTGGAGTGTGTTGGGGGTGAGATGGAGAGGGTGGAGTGTGTTGAGGAGGGAGGAGGTGAGATGGAGAGGGTGGAGTGTGTCGGGGAGGGAGGAGGTGAGATGGAGAGGGTGGAGTGTGTTGAGGAGGGAGGTGAGATGGAGAGGGTGGAGTGTGTCGGGGAGGGAGGAGGTGAGATGGAGAGGGTGGAGTGTGTCAGGGAGGGAGGAGGTGAGATGGAGAGGGTGGAGTGTGTGTCGGGGGGGTGAGATGGAGAGGGTGGAGTGTGTTGAGGAGGGAGGAGGTGAGATGGAGAGGGTGGAGTGTGTCGGGGGGTGAGATGGAGAGGGTGGAGTGTGTCAGGGAGGGAGGAGGTGAGATGGAGACGGTGGAGTGTGTCGGGGAGGGAGGTGGAGGGGGTGGAGTGTGTTGAGGAGGGAGGAGGTGAGATGGAGAGGGTGGAGTGTGTCGGGGAGGGAGGAGGTGAGATGGAGAGGGTGGAGTGTGTCGGGGGGGAGGAGGTGAGATGGAGAGGGTGGAGTGTGTTGAGGAGGGAGGAGGTGAGATGGAGAGGGTGGAGTGTGTCGGGGGGGGTGAGATGGAGAGGGTGGAGTGTGTTGAGGAGGGAGGAGGTGAGATGGAGAGGGTGGAGTGTGTCGGGGGGGTGAGATGGAGAGGGTGGAGTGTGTTGAGGAGGGAGGAGGTGAGATGGAGAGGGTGGAGTGTGTCGGGTAGGGAGGAGGTGAGATGGAGAGGGTGGAGTGTGTCAGGGAGGGAGGAGGTGAGATGGAGAGGGTGGAGTGTGTCGGGGGGGATGGAGAGGGTGGAGTGTGTTGAGGAGGGAGGAGGTGAGATGGAGAGGGTGGAGTGTGTCAGGGGGGAGTGAGATGGAGAGGGTGGAGTGTGTTGAGGAGGGAGGAGGTGAGATGGAGAGGGTGGAGTGTGTCAGGGAGGGAGGAGGTGAGATGGAGAGTGTGGAGTGTGTCGGGGGGGGGTGAGATGGAGAGGGTGGAGTGTGTTGAGGAGGGAGGAGGTGAGATGGAGAGGGTGGAGTGTGTCAGGGAGGGAGGAGGTGAGATGGAGAGTGTGGAGTGTGTCGGGGGGGAGGAGGTGATTGGGTGGAGTGTGTCAGGGAGGGAGGAGGTGAGATGGAGAGGGTGGAGTGTGTCGGGGAGGGAGGAGGTGAGATGGAGAGGGTGGAGTGTGTCGGGGAGGGAGGAGGTGAGATGGAGAGGGTGGAGTGTGTCGGGAGGGAGGAGGTGAGATGGAGAGGGTGGAGTGTGTTGAGGAGGGAGGAGGTGAGATGGAGAGGGTGGAGTGTGTCAGGGAGGGAGGAGGTGAGATGGAGAGTGTGGAGTGTGTCGGGGGAGGAGGTGATTGGGTGGAGTGTGTCAGGGAGGGAGGAGGTGAGATGGAGAGGGTGGAGTGTGTCGGGAGGGAGGAGGTGAGATGGAGAGGGTGGAGTGTGTCGGGGGGGGGGAGGTGAGAGGGTGGAGTGTGTCAGGGAGGGAGGAGGTGAGATGGAGAGGGTGGAGTGTGTCAGGGAGGGAGGAAGTGAGATGGAGAGGGTGGAGTGTGTCGGGGGGAGGAGGTGAGAGGGTGGAGTGTGTCAGGGAGGGAGGAGGTGAGATGGAGAGGGTGGAGTGTGTCGGGGGAGGAGGTGAGATGGAGACGGTGGAGTGTGTCAGGGAGGGAGGAGGTGAGATGGAGAGGGTGGAGTGTGTCAGGGAGGGAGGAAGTGAGATGGAGAGGGTGGAGTGTGTCGGGGGGGAGGAGGTGAGATGGAGACGGTGGAGTGTGTCAGGGAGGGAGGAGGTGAGATGGAGAGGGTGGAGTGTGTCGGGGGGGAGGAGGTGAGAGGGTGGAGTGTGTCGGGGAGGGAGGAGGTGAGAGGGTGGAGTGTGTTGAGAGGACTAGCCTCTCAAAACACTTCATCATGATGGAAGTGAGTGCTCAGGGTCATTCAGTTGGGCACAGCGATGAAAGTGGACATCTTGAAGCAGGTGGGTATTGAGGGAGAGATTGAACATGGCAGACAACACAACAGCCAGCTGGTCTACACATGCTGAGAGCCCAGGTAGAGATGCCTTCTGGGCCGGCAGCCTTGTGATGGTTAACACACGTGAATGACTTACATACTGGGGAGTGTTGGAAACGGAATTATTCAGAATAACCAATCATATTCATTCAGAAGAGGGTTATGGCTTGAATGAACTCATTCATTGGGTTAACTGTCCTCCAAAGAGTGTGATTGGGTAATGAGAGGCCAGGGAGTCACTTGGGAAGGCAGTAGGGTTAGTGGGACTGAAGCAGGGGAGTGTTGGCTAGCTGTGATTGGGTAATGAGAGGTCAGGGGGTCACTTGGGAAGGCAGTAGGGTTAGACTACTCTCTCTCCTCTGTCACTTCTCTCTCCTCTGTCTCCTCTCTCCTCTGTCACCTCTCTCTCCTCTGTCTCCTCTCCCTCCTCTGTCCTCTCTGTCCTCTGTCTCCTCTGTCCTCTCTCTCCTCTGTCTCCTCTGTCCTCTCTCTCCTCTGTCACCTCGCTCTAATCTCTCTCCTCTGTCTCCTCTCTCCTATGTCTCCTCTCTCTCCCTCTCTCTCCTCTCTCCCCTCTCTCCTCTCTCTCCTCTCTCCCCTCTCTCTCCTCTGTCCTCTCTCTCCCCTCTCTCCTCTCTCTCCTCACTCTCCTCTGTCTCCTCTCTCCTCTCTCTCCTCTCTCCCCTCTGTCACCTCGCTCTAATCTCTCTCCTCTGTCTCCTCTCTCCTATGTCTCCTCTCTCCTCTCTCCTCTGTCTCCTCTCTCCCCTGTCTCCTCTGTCTCCTCTGTCTCCTCTCTCCTCTGTCTCCTCTCTCTCCTCTCTCCTCTGTCTCCTCTCTCCTCTGTCTCCTCTGTCTCCTCTCTCCTCTGTCACCTCGCTCTAATCTCTCTCCTCTGTCTCCTCTCTCCTCTGTCTCCTCTGTCTCCTCTCTCCTCTCTCTCCTCTCTCCTCTCTCTCCTCTCTCTCCTCTCTCCTCTCTCTCCTCTGTCTCCTCTCTCCTCTGTCTCCTCTGTCTCCTCTCTCCTCTGTCTCCTCTCTCCTCTCTCTCCTCTGTCTCCTCTCTCCTCTGTCACCTCGCTCTAATCTCTCTCCTCTGTCTCCTCTCTCCTATGTCTCCTCTCTCCTCTCTCTCCTCTGTCTCCTCTCTCCTCTGTCTCCTCTGTCTCCTCTCTCCTCTGTCTCCTCTCTCCTCTCTCTCCTCTGTCTCCTCTCTCCTCTCTCCTCTCTCTCCTCTGTCTCCTCTGTCTCCTCTCTCCTCTCTCCTCTCTCTCCTCTGTCTCCTCTCTCCTCTGTCTCCTCTCTCCTCTGTCTCCTCTGTCTCTCTCCTCTGTCTCCTCTGTCTCCTCTCTCCTCTGTCTCCTCTCTCCTCTGTCTCCTCTGTCTCCTCTCTCCTCTGTCTCCTCTCTCCTCTCTCTCCTCTGTCTCCTCTCTCCTCTGTCTCCTCTCTCCTCTCTCTCTGTCTCTCTCCTCTCTCTCCTCTCTCTCCTCTGTCTCCTCTCTCCTCTCTCTCCTCTCTCCTCTCTCTCTGTCTCTCTCCTCTCTCTCCTCTGTCTCCTCTCTCCTCTGTCTCCTCTCTCCTCTTCCCTCTCTCTCCTCTGTCTCCTCTCTCCTCTGTCTCCTCTCTCTCCTCTGTCTCCTCTCTCCTCTGTCTCCTCTCTCCTCTCTCTCCTCTGTCTCCTCTCTCCTCTGTCTCCTCTCTCCTCTGTCTCCTCTCTCCTCTCTCTCCTCTGTCTCCTCTCTCCTCTGTCTCCTCTCTCCTCTCTCTCCTCTGTCTCCTCTCTCCTCTGTCTCCTCTCTCCTCTCTCTCTGTCTCTCTCCTCTCTCTCCTCTCTCCCCTCTGTCTCCTCTCTCCCCTCTGTCTCTGTCTCTCTCCCCTCTGTCTCCTCTCTCTCCTCTGTCTCCTCTCTCCCCTCTGTCTCCTCTCTCTCCTCTCTCTCCTCTCTCCTCTGTCTCCTCTCTCTCCTCTGTCACCTCGCTCTAATCTCTCTCCTCTGTCTCCTCTCTCTCTGTCTCTCTCCTCTCTCTCCTCTCTCCCCTCTGTCTCCTCTCTCTCCTCTGTCTCCTCTCTCCTCTGTCTCCTCTCTCCTCTCTCTCCTCTGTCTCCTCTCTCCTCTGTCTCCTCTGTCTCCTCTCTCCTCTCTCCTCTCTCCTCTGTCTCCTCTCTCCTCTGTCTCCTCTCTCCTCTCTCTCTGTCTCTCTCCTCTCTCTCCTCTCTCCCCTCTGTCTCCTCTCTCCCCTCTGTCTCCTCTCTCCCCTCTGTCTCCTCTCTCTCCTCTGTCTCCTCTCTCCCCTCTGTCTCCTCTCTCTCCTCTCTCTCCTCTCTCCTCTGTCTCCTCTCTCTCCTCTGTCACCTCGCTCTAATCTCTCTCCTCTGTCTCCTCTCTCTCTGTCTCTCTCCTCTCTCTCCTCTCTCCCCTCTGTCTCCTCTCTCCCTCTGTCTCCTCTCTCTCCTCTCTCTCCTCTGTCTCCTCTCTCTCCTCTGTCACCTCGCTCTAATCTCTCTTCTCTGTCTCCTCTCTCTCCTCTCTCCTCTCTCCTCTCTGTCTCCTCTGTCCTCTCTCTCCTCTGTCTCCTCTGTCCTCTCTCTCCTCTGTCTCCTCTGTCACTTCTCTCTCCTCTCCTCTCTCCTCTCTCTCCTCTCTCCTCTGTCACCTCGCTCTAATCTCTCTCATCTGTCTCCTCTCTCCTCTCTCTCCTCTCTCCCCTCTGTCTCCTCTCTCCTCTGTCTCCTCTGTCTCCTCTGTCTCCTCTCTCTCCTCTGTCTCCTCTGTCCTCTCTCTCCTCTGTCTCCTCTGTCACTTCTCTCTCCTCTCCTCTCTCCTCTCTCCTCTCTCTCCTCTCTCCTCTGTCACCTCGCTCTAATCTCTCTCATCTGTCTCCTCTCTCCTCTCTCTCCTCTCTCCCCTCTGTCTCCTCTCTCCTCTGTCTCCTCTGTCTCCTCTGTCTCCTCTCTCTCCTCTGTCTCCTCTCTCTCCTCTGTCTCCTCTGTCTCCTCTGTCTCCTCCCTCTCCTCTCTCTCCTCTCTCTCCTCTCTCTCCTCTGTCTCCTCTCTCTCCTCTGTCTCCTCTCTCTCCTCTCTCTCCTCTCTCTCCTCTGTCTCCTCTGTCTCCTCTCTCTCCTCTGTCACCTCTCTCTCCTCTGTCTCCTCTCTCCTCTGTCTCCTCTGTCTCCTCTCTCTCCTCTCTCTCCTCTCTCTCCTCTGTCTCCTCTCTCTCCTCTGTCACCTCTCTCTCCTCTCTCTCCTCTCTCTCCTCCGTCTCCTCTGTCTCCTCTCTCTCCTCTGTCTCCTCTGTCTCCTCTCTCTCCTCTGTCTCCTCTCTCTCCTCTGTCTCCTCTGTCTCCTCTCTCTCCTCTCTCTCCTCTCTCTCCTCTGTCTCCTCTGTCTCCTCTCTCTCCTCTGTCTCCTCTCTCTCCTCTGTCTCCTCTCTCTCCTCTCTCTCCTCTGTCTCCTCTGTCTCCTCTCTCTCCTCTGTCTCCTCTCTCTCTCCTCTGTCTCCTCTCTCTCCTCTCTCTCCTCTGTCTCCTCTGTCTCCTCTCTCTCCTCTGTCTCCTCTCTCTCCTCTGTCTCCTCTCTCTCCTCTCTCTCCTCTGTCTCCTCTGTCTCCTCTCTCTCCTCTGTCTCCTCTCTCTCCTCTCTCTCCTCTCTCTCCTCTCTCTCCTCTCTCTCCTCTCTCTCCTCTGTCACTTCTCTTTCCTCTCCCTCCTCTCTCCTCTGTCTCCTCTGTCTCCTCTCTCTCCTCTGTCACCTCGCTCTAATCTCTCTCATCTGTCTCCTCTCTCTCCTCTGTCTCCTCTATCTAATCTCTCTTCTCTGTCTCCTCTATCTAATCTCTCTCCTCTATCTAATCTCTCTCCTCTGTCACTTCTCTTTCCTCGTTCTCCTCTCTCCTCTCTCCCCTGTCCTCTATCTCCTCTGTTACCTCTGTCCCTCTCTCCCCTGTCCTCTATATCCTCTGTCCCTCTCTCCCATGTCCTCTATCTCCTCTGTTACCTCTGTCCCTCTCTCCCCTGTCCTCTATATCCTCTGTCCCTCTCTCCCCTGTCCTCTTTCTCCTCTGTCACCTCTATCTAATCTCTCCTCTTTCCTCTCTCCACTCTGTCTCCTCTCTCCTCTCTCTCTCTCCCCTCTGTAGTTTCTCTCCCTTCTCCCACGTTGCAGGGTTTGAGTCCATCCCTCCTTCATTTCACATGCCCTCATTTCTGTCCCGTTATTTATAGGAGCCTATTTAGAACCATTTAACTGTGCTGTTGATTACCGACTGCCTCGCCGGTGTCATGCATTATTGAGTAATGCTGGAAAACTGACTGTAGCTCCACGTCAGGATTAAGTTAGCCAGCCACACTGGGATTAAGTTAGCCAGCCACACTGGGATTAAGTTAGCCAGCCACACTGGGATTAAGTTAGCCAGCCACACTGGGATTAAGTTAGCCAGCCACACTGGGATTAAGTTAGCCGGCCACACTGGGATTAAATTAGCCGGCCACACTGGGATTAAATTAGCCAGCCACACTGGGATTAAGTTAGCCAGCCACACTGGGATTAAGTTAGCCGGCCACACTGGGATTAAATTAGCAGGCCACACTGGGATTAAATTAGCCAGCCACACTGGGATTAAGTTAGCCAGCCACACTGGGATTAAGTTAGCCGGCCACACTGGGATTAAATTAGCCGGCCACACTGGGATTAAGTTAGCCGGCCACACTGGGATTAAGTTAGTCCAGGGATCCAGGGATTTCTCTCCATCTCTTTTAGTAGGCTGTCATAGTCCCACTGAGACTGATCTGGGCCTGCATCCCAAATGGCTCCCCTATGGACCCTGGTCTAAAGTAGTGCCCTATCTAGGGTGATAGGAGGCCATTCCAGAGTAGTGCCCTATCTAGGGTGATAGGAGGCCATTCTAGAGTAGTGCCCTATCTAGGGTGATAGGAGGCCATTCTAGAGTAGTGCCCTATCTAGGGTGATAGGAGGCCATTCTAGAGTAGTGCCCTATCTAGGGTGATAGGAGGCCATTCTAAAGTAGTGCCCTATCTAGGGTGATAGGAGGCCATTCTAAAGTAGTGCCCTATCTAGGGTGATAGGAGGCCATTCTAAAGTAGTGCCCTATCTAGGGTGATAGGAGGCCATTCTAGAGTAGTGCCCTATCTAGGGTGATAGGAGGCCATTCTAAAGTAGTGCCCTATCTAGGGTGATAGGCCATTCTAAAGTAGTGCCCTATCTAGGGTGATAGGAGACCATTCCAGAGTAGTGCCCTATCTAGGGTGATAGGAGTCCATTCTAAAGTAGTGCCCTATCTAGGGTGATAGGAGGCCATTCTAAAGTAGTGCCCTATCTAGGGTGATAGGAGGCCATTCTAGAGTAGTGCCGTATCTAGGGTGATAGGAGGCCATTCTAAAGTAGTGCCCTATCTAGGGTGATAGGCCATTCTAGAGTAGTGCCCTATCTAGGGTGATAGGAGGCCATTCTAAAGTAGTGCCCTATCTAGGGTGATAGGAGGCCATTCTAGAGTAGTGCCCTATCTAGGGTGATAGGAGGCCATTCTAAAGTAGTGCCCTATCTAGGGTGATAGGAGGCCATTCAGAGTAGTGCCCTATCTAGGGTGATAGGAGGCCATTCTAGAGTAGTGCCCTATCTAGGGTGATAGGAGGCCATTCTAGAGTAGTGCCCTATCTAGGGTGATAGGAGGCCATTCTAGAGTAGTGCCCTATCTAGGGTGATAGGAGGCCATTCTAAAGTAGTGCCCTATCTAGGGTGATAGGAGGCCATTCTAGAGTAGTGCCTATCTAGGGTGATAGGAGGCCATTCTAGAGTAGTGCCCTATCTAGGGTGATAGGAGGCCATTCTAAAGTAGTGCCCTATCTAGGGTGATAGGAGGCCATTCCAGAGTAGTGCCCTATCTAGGGTGATAGGAGGCCATTCTAGAGTAGTGCCCTATCTAGGGTGATAGGAGGCCATTCTAGAGTAGTGCCCTATCTAGGGTGATAGGAGGCCATTCTAGAGTAGTGCCCTATCTAGGGTGATAGGAGGCCATTCTAAAGTAGTGCCCTATCTAGGGTGATAGGAGGCCATTCTAGAGTAGTGCCCTATCTAGGGTGATAGGAGGCCATTCTAAAGTAGTGCCCTATCTAGGGTGATAGGAGGCCATTCTAGAGTAGTGCCCTATCTAGGGTGATAGGAGGCCATTCTAGAGTAGTGCCCTATCTAGGGTGATAGGAGGCCATTCTAGAGTAGTGCCCTATCTAGGGTGATAGGAGGCCATTCTAAAGTAGTGCCCTATCTAGGGTGATAGGAGGCCATTCTAGAGTAGTGCCCTATCTAGGGTGATAGGAGGCCATTGATATTAATGTGTTTTCTATACCACCACATCTCTGATAATACTGTGTTTTCAATCACATAGACAGGTGTGTGCCTTTCCAAATCATGTCCAATCAATTGAATTTACCACAGATGGACTCCAATCAAGTTGTGGAAACTTCTCAAGGATGAACAATGGAAACAGGATGCACCTGAGCACAATTTCAAGTCTCATTGCAAAGAGTCTGAATACTTATGTAAATAAGGTATTTCTGTTTTTATTTGTAATATATTTGCAAAAATCTCTAATCCGACTTTGGCTTTGTCATTATGGGGTATTGTGATGTCATTATGGGGTATTGTGATGTCATTATTGGGTATTGTGATGTCATGATGGGGTATTGTGATGTCATGATGGGGTATTGTGATGTCATTATGGGGTATTGTGATGTCATTATGGGGTATTGTGATGTCATTATAGGGTATTGTGATGTCATGATGGGGTATTGTGATGTCATGATGGGGTATTGTGATGTCATGATGGGGTATTGTGATGTCATTATAGGGTATTGTGATGTCATTATAGGGTATTGTGATGTCATGGTGGGGTATTGTGATGTCATGATGGGGTATTGTGATGTCATTATAGGGTATTGTGATGTCATGATGGGGTATTGTGATGTCATTATAGGGTATTGTGATGTCATGATGGGGTATTGTGATGTCATGATGGGGTATTGTGATGTCATGATGGGGTATTGTGATGTCATGATGGGGTATTGTGATGTCATGATGGGGTATTGTGATGTCATGATGGGGTATTGTGATGTCATGATGGGGTATTGTGATGTCATGATGGGGTATTGTGATGTCATGATGGGGTATTGTGATGTCATGATGGGGTATTGTGATGTCATTATGGGGTATTGTGATGTCATGATGGGGTATTGTGATGTCATTATGGGGTATTGTGTGTAGATTGATGAGACGTGATTTATTTAATACATTTAGAACAAGGCTTTAACGTAACAGAACGTGTAAAAGGTTGAGGGGTCTGAATGATTTCAGAATGCCACTGTGTCGGTAGGAGCTGCCGAACGTCATTTTGGATGAGTTTGGACATTTACAATGTGAACGAGAGACATTATGCAAATGAACAAAGTTTTGACTCCTGCTTGTCTGAAGGAATAACAGTGCTTTGTACACGCTGTGTCTGTGTGAAGTCTGGAGTCGCTAGGGCAACAGGCCTGCCTGCTCTGCTCATGGGAGCAGACTGGCCGAGAACAGAGGGGAGAAAAAACACAAGGAATTTAACATAGTGGCAGCTGTACAGATAACTGATCCAAAGGGCTTTGTCTTCTCAAACACGGCAGAAAGCTGACATAATTGCCTCCCGGGTGGTGCAGTGGTCTAGGGCACTGCATCGCAGCGCTAGCTGTGCAACCAGAGACTCTGGGTTTGCACCCAGGCTCTGTCGCAGCCGGCCGCGACCGGGAGGTCCGTGGGTCGACGCACAATCGGCCGAGCGTCGTCCGGGTTAGGGAGGGGTTGGCCGGTAGGGATATCCTTGTCTCATCGCGCACCAGCGACTCCTGTGGCGGGCCGGGCACAGCGCGCGCTAACCAAGGTAGCCAGGTGCACGGTGTTTCCTCCGACACATTGGTGCGGCTGGCTTCCGGGTTGGATGCGTGCCGTGTTAAAGAAGCAGAGCGGCTGGCTTCCGGGTTGGATGCGTGCCGTGTTAAAGAAGCAGCGCGGCTGGCTTCCGGGTTGGATGGGCGCCGTGTTAAAGAAGCAGTGCGGCTGGCTTCCGGGTTGGATGGGTGCCGTGTTAAAGAAGCAGCGCGGCTGGCTTCCGGGTTGGATGGGCGCCGTGTTAAAGAAGCAGTGTGGCTGGCTTCCGGGTTGGATGGGCGCCGTGTTAAGGAAGCAGTGCGGCTGGCTTCCGGGTTGGATGGGCGCCGTGTTAAAGAAGCAGTGCGGCTGGCTTCCGGGTTGGATGGGCGTCGTGTTAAAGAAGCAGTGCGGCTGACTTCCGGGTTGGATGAGCGCCGTGTTAAAGAAGCAGTGCGGCTGACTTCCGGGTTGGATGGGCGCCGTGTTAAAGAAGCAGTGCGGCTGGCTTCCGGGTTGGATGGGTGCCGTGTTAAAGAAGCAGCGCGGCTGGCTTCCGGGTTGGATGGGCGCCGTGTTAAAGAAGCAGTGTGGCTGGCTTCCGGGTTGGATGGGCGCCGTGTTAAGGAAGCAGTGCGGCTGGCTTCCGGGTTGGATGGGCGCCGTGTTAAAGAAGCAGTGCGGCTGGCTTCCGGGTTGGATGGGCGTCGTGTTAAAGAAGCAGTGCGGCTGACTTCCGGGTTGGATGAGCGCCGTGTTAAAGAAGCAGTGCGGCTGACTTCCGGGTTGGATGGGCGCCGTGTTAAAGAAGCAGTGCGGCTGGCTTCCGGGTTGGATGCGCGCCGAGTTAAAGAAGCGGTCTTGGTCGGGTTGTGTATTGGAGGACGCATTGACTTTCAACCTTCGTCTCTCCCTCCGTCTCTCCCTCCATCTCTCCCTTCGTCTCTCCCTCCGTCTCTCCCTTCGTCTCTCCCTTCGTCTCTCCCTCCGTCTCTCCCTTCGTCTCTCCCTTCGTCTCTCCCTCCGTCTCTCCCTTCGTCTCTCCCTTCGTCTCTCCCTCCGTCTCTCCCTTCGTCTCTCCTTCGTCTCTCCCTCCGTCTCTCCCTTCGTCTCTCCCTTCGTCTCTCCCTCCGTCTCTCCCTTCGTCTCTCCCTTCGTCTCTCCCTTCGTCTCTCCCTCCGTCTCTCCCTTCGTCTCTCCCTTCGTCTCTCCCTCCGTCTCTCCCTTCGTCTCTCCCTTCGTCTCTCCCTTCGTCTCTCCCTTCGTCTCTCCCTTCGTCTCTCCTTCGTGTCTCTCCCTCCGTCTCTCCTTCGTCTCTCCCTTCGTCTCTCCTTCGTCTCTCCTTCGTCTCTCCATCCGTCTCCCCTTCGTCTCTCCCTCCGTCTCTCCCTTCGTCTCTCCCTTCGTCTCTCCCTTCGTCTCTCCTTCCATCTCTCCCTCCGTCTCTCCCTCCATCTCTCCCTCCGTCTCTCCCTTCGTCTCTCCCTTCGTCTCTCCCTCCGTCTCTCCCTCCATCTCTCCCTCCATCTCTCCCTCCATCTCTCCCTCCATCTCTCCCTCCGTCTCTCCCTTCATCTCTCCCTTCGTCTCTCCCTCCATCTCTCCCTCCGTCTCTCCCTCCATCTCTCCCTTCGTCTCTCCTTCCATCTCTCCCTCCGTCTCTCCCTCCATCTCTCCCTCCATCTCTCCCTTCGTCTCTCCTTCCATCTCTCCCTCCATCTCTCCCTCCATCTCTCCCTCCATCTCTCCCTCCGTCTCTCCCTTCGTCTCTCCCTCCGTCTCTCCCTCCGTCTCTCCCTCCATCTCTCCCTCCATCTCTCCCTTCGTCTCTCCCTCCATCTCTCCTTCCATCTCTCCCTCCATCTCTCCCTCCATCTCTCCCTCCATCTCTCCCTCCGTCTCTCCCTTCGTCTCTCCTTCCATCTCTCCCTCCGTCTCTCCCTCCATCTCTCCCTCCGTCTCTCCCTTCGTCTCTCCCTCCGTCTCTCCCTTCGTCTCTCCTTCCATCTCTCCCTCCATCTCTCCCTCCGTCTCTCCCTTCGTCTCTCCCTCCATCTCTCCCTCCATCTCTCCCTCCGTCTCTCCTTCGTCTCTCCCTTCGTCTCTCCCTCCGTCTCTCCCTCCGTCTCTCCCTCCATCTCTCCCTCCATCTCTCCCTCCGTCTCTCCCTCCGTCTCTCCCTCCATCTCTCCCTCCATCTCTCCCTCCATCTCTCCCTCCGTCTCTCCCTCCGTCTCTCCCTCCGTCTCTCCCTCCGTCTCTCCCTTCGTCTCTCCCTTCGTCTCTCCCTTCGTCTCTCCCTTCGTCTCTCCCTCCGTCTCTCCTTCGTCTCTCCCTTCGTCTCTCCCCTTCGTCTCTCCCTTCGTCTCTCCCTCTGTCTCTCCCTTCGTCTCTCCCTCCGTCTCTCCCTCCGTCTCTCCCTTCGTCTCTCCCTTCGTCTCTCCCTTCGTCTCTCCCTCCGTCTCTCCCTCCGTCTCTCCCTTCGTCTCTCCCTTCGTCTCTCCCTCCGTCTCTCCCTTCGTCTCTCCCTTCGTCTCTCCCTTCGTCTCTCCCTCCGTCTCTCCCTTCGTCTCTCCCTTCGTCTCTCCCTTCGTCTCTCCCTCCGTCTCTCCCTTCGTCTCTCCCTCCGTCTCTCCCTTCGTCTCTCCCTTCGTCTCTCCCTTCGTCTCTCCCTTCGTCTCTCCCTCCGTCTCTCCCTTCGTCTCTCCCTTCGTCTCTCCCTCCGTCTCTCCCTCCGTCTCTCCCTTCGTCTCTCCCTCCGTCTCTCCCTTCGTCTCTCCCTCCGTCTCTCCCTTCGTCTCTCCCGATCCCGCACGGGAGTTGTAGCGGTGAGACAAGATAGTAACTACTAACTAGATAGTAGCCGCTAAACAATTGGACACCACGAAAAGGGGGTAAAAATAAACCCTGACATAATATGATGTCTCCTCACCTCATTAATTCAGACTCTTACTTAGATAAGTAGCAAGTTAAAACGTAGCGGTCGGGTTAACGCAGAGTTCTGCGTTCTTCACACAGGGAAAAAAGATAAAACATAATAATATTTTGTAAATGTTTCTTATTGTAATTTCTGCTCAGCATCAGACAGCACTCTGACTGATGTGGAGTTACTGTTCTCCATCATTCTATCAGCAGACAGGACTCTGATGTGGAGCTACTGTTCTCCATCATTCTATCAACAGACAGCACTCTGATGTGGAGCTACTGTTCTCCATCATTCTATCAGCAGACAACACTCTGATGTGGAGCTACTGTTCTCCATCATTCTATCAGCAGACAGCACTCTGATGTGGAGCTACTGTTCTCCATCATTCTATCAGCAGACAGCACTCTGACTGATGTGGAGCTACTGTTCTCCATCATTCTATCAGCAGACAGCACTCTGATGTGGAGCTACTGTTCTCCATCATTCTATCAGCAGACAGCTCTCTGATGTGGAGCTACTGTTCTCCATCATTCTATCAGCAGACAGCACTCTGACTGATGTGGAGCTACTGTTCTCCATCATTCTATCAGCAGACAGCACTCTGACTGATGTGGAGCTACTGTTCTCCATCATTCTATCAGCAGACAGCACTCTGATGTGGAGCTACTGTTCTCCATCATTCTATCAGCAGACAGACTGATGTGGAGCTACTGTTCTCCATCATTCTATCAGCAGACAGACTGATGTGGAGCTACTGTTCTCCATCATTCTATCAGCAGACAGCACTGACTGATGTGGAGCTACTGTTCTCCATCATTCTATCAGCAGACAGCACTCTGATGTGGAGCTACTGTACTCCATCATTCTATCAACAGACAGCACTCTGATGTGGAGCTACTGTTCTCCATCATTCTATC
This sequence comes from Oncorhynchus keta, assembly GCF_023373465.1. Taxonomy (NCBI): domain Eukaryota; kingdom Metazoa; phylum Chordata; class Actinopteri; order Salmoniformes; family Salmonidae; genus Oncorhynchus; species Oncorhynchus keta. Next base: position 30,208 of record NW_026287595.1, on the reverse strand, counting down.
AGCAGACAGCACTCTGATGTGGAGCTACTGTTCTCCATCATTCTATCAGCAGACAGCACTCTGACTGATGTGGAGCTACTGTTCTCCATCATTCTATCAGCAGACAGACTGATGTGGAGCTACTGTTCTCCATCATTCTATCAGCAGACAGCACTCTGACTGATGTGGAGCTACTGTTCTCCATCATTCTATCAGCAGACAGACTGATGTGGAGCTACTGTTCTCCATCATTCTATCAGCAGACAGCACTATGACGTGGATGTCGATTAAGGCAGCCCCCCCGCACCTCTCTGATTCAGAGGGGTTGGGTTAAAATACAGAAGACACATTTCAGTTGAATACATTCAGTTGTCCAACTGACCAGGTATCCCCCCTTTTCCAACTGACTAGGTATCCCCCCTTTTCCAACTGACTGGGTATCCCCCTTTCCAACTGACTGGGTATCCCCCTTTTCCAACTGACTAGGTATCCCCCTTTTCCAACTGACTGGGTATCCCCCTTTCCAACTGACTTGGTATCCCCCCTTTTCCAACTGACTAGGTACCCCCATTTTCCAACTGACTAGGTACCCCCCTTTTCCAACTGACTACGTATCCCCCCTTTTCCAACTGACTAGGTATCCCCCCTTTTCCAACTGACTAGGTATCCCCTTTTTTCCAACTGACTAGGTATCCTCCCTTTCCAACTGACTAGGTATCCCCCTTTTCCAACTGACCAGGTATCCCCCCTTTTCCAACTGACTTGGCATCCCCCCTTTCCCAACCGACCAGGTATCCCCCCTTTTCCCAACTGACCAGGTATCCCCCTTTTCCAACTGACCATGTATCCCCCCTTTCCAACTGACTAGGTATCCCCCCTTTTCCAACTGACTAGGTATCCCCCTTTTCCAACTGAGTAGGTATCCCCTTTTCCTACTGACCAGGTATCCCCCCTTTTCCAACTGACCAGGTATCCCCCCTTTTCCAACTGACCAGGTATCTCCCCTTTCCAACTGACCAGGTATCCCCCCTTTTCCAACTGACCAGATATCCCCCCTTTTCCTACTTACCAGGTATCCCCCCTTTTCCTACTGACCAGGTATCCCCCCTTTCCAACTGACTAGGTATCCCCCTTTTCCAACTGACTTGGCATCTCCCCTTTCCCAACCGACCATGTATCCCCCTTTCCAACTGACTAGGTATCACCCTTTTTCCAACTGAGTAGGTATCCCCCCTTTTCCAACTGAATAGGTACCCCCCTTTCCCTTTCCAACTGACTAGGTATCCCCCATTTTCCAACTGACCAGGTATCCCCCCTTTTACAACTGACTAGGTATCCCCCCTTTTCCAACTGACTAGGTATCCCCCTTTTCCAACTGACCAGATATCCCCCCTTTTCAACTGACTAGGTATCCCCCCTTTTCCAACTGACCAGATATCCCCCCTTTTCCAACTGAATAGGTACCCCCCTTTCCCTTTCCAACTGACTAGGTATCCCCCATTTTCCAACTGACCAGGAATCCCCCCTTTTACAACTGACTAGGTATCCCCCCTTTTCCAACTGACTAGGTATCCCCCCTTTTCCAACTGACCAGATATCCCCCCTTTTACAACTGACTAGGTATCCCCCCTTTTCCAACTGACCAGATATCCCCCCTTTTACAACTGACTAGGTATCCCCCCTTTTCCAACTGACCAGATATCCCCCCTTTTACAACTGACTAGGTATCCCCCCTTTTCCAACTGACTAGGTATCCCCCTTTTCCAACTGACCAGATATCCCCCCTTTTACAACTGACTAGGTATCCCCCCTTTTCCAACTGACCAGATATCCCCCTTTTCCAACTGACTAGGTATCCCCCTTTCCCTTTCAACTGACTAGGTATCCCCCCTTTTCCAACTGACTAGGTATCCCCTTTTCCAACTGACTAGGTACCCCCCTTTCCAACTGACTAGGTATCCCCCTTTCCAACTGACTAGGTATCCCCCTTTTCCAACTGACTAGGTATCCCCCTTTTCCAACTGACTAGGTATCCCCCTTTTCCAACTGACTAGGTATCCCCCTTTCCAACTGACTAGGTATCCCCCTTTTCCAACTGACCAGGTATCCCCCCTTTCCAACTGACTAGGTATCCCCCTTTCCAACTGACTAGGTATCCCCCCTTTCCAACTGACTAGGTATCCCCCCTTTCCAACTGACTAGGTATCCCCCTTTCCAACTGACTAGGTATCCCCCTTTCCAACTGACTAGGTATCCCCCTTTCCCTTTCCAACTGACTAGGTATCCCCCTTTCCAACTGACTAGGTATCCCCCTTTCCCTTTCCAACTGACTAGGTATCCCCCTTTCCCTTTCCAACTGACTAGGTATCCCCCTTTCCCTTTCCAACTGACTAGGTATCCCCCTTTCCCTTTCCAACTGACTAGGTATCCCCCTTTCCAACTGACTAGGTATCCCCCTTTCCAACTGACTAGGTATCCCCCTTTCCAACTGACTAGGTATCCCCCTTTCCAACTGACTAGGTATCCCCCTTTCCAACTGACTAGGTATCCCCCTTTCCAACTGACTAGGTATCCCCCTTTCCAACTGACTAGGTATCCCCCTTTCCAACTGACTAGGTATCCCCCTTTCCAACTGACTAGGTATCCCCCTTTCCAACTGACTAGGTATCCCCCTTTCCAACTGACTAGGTATCCCCCTTTCCCTTTCCAACTGACTAGGTATCCCCCTTTCCAACTGACTAGGTATCCCCCTTTCCCTTTCCAACTGACTAGGTATCCCCCTTTCCAACTGACTAGGTATCCCCCTTTCCAACTGACTAGATATCCCCCTTTCCCTTTCCAACTGACTAGGTATCCCCCTTTCCAACTGACTAGGTATCCCCCTTTCCCTTTACAACTGACTAGGTATCCCCCTTTCCAACTGACTAGGTATCCCCCTTTCCAACTGACTAGGTATCCCCCTTTCCAACTGACTAGGTATCCCCCTTTCCAACTGACTAGGTATCCCCCTTTCCAACTGACTAGGTATCCCCCTTTCCAACTGACTAGGTATCCCCCTTTCCAACTGACTAGGTATCCCCCTTTCCAACTGACTAGGTATCCCCCCTTTCCAACTGACTAGGTATCCCCCTTTCCCTTTCCAACTGACTAGGTATCCCCCTTTCCAACTGACTAGGTATCCCCCTTTCCCTTTCCAACTGACTAGGTATCCCCCCTTTCCAACTGACTAGGTATCCCCCTTTCCCTTTCCAACTGACTAGGTATCCCCCCTTTCCAACTGACTAGGTATCCCCCTTTCCAACTGACCAGGTATCCCCCTTTCCCTTTCCAACTGACTAGGTATCCCCCTTTCCAACTGACTAGGTATCCCCCTTTCCCTTTCCAACTGACTAGGTATCCCCCTTTCCAACTGACCAGGTATCCCCCTTTTCCAACTGACTAGGTATCCCCCCTTTTCCAACTGACTAGGTATCCCCCCTTTCCAACTGACTAGGTATCCCCCCTTTTCCAACTGACTAGGTATCCCCTTTCCAACTGACTAGGTATCCCCCTTTCCAACTGACTAGGTATCCCCCTTTCCAACTGACTAGGTATCCCCCTTTCCAACTGACTAGGTATCCCCCTTTCCAACTGACTAGGTATCCCCTTTCCCTTTCCAACTGACTAGGTATCCCCCTTTCCAACTGACCAGGTATCCCCCTTTCCCTTTCCAACTGACTAGGTATCACCCCTTTCCAACTGACTAGGTATCCCCCCTTTCCAACTGACTAGGTATCCCCCTTTCCAACTGACCAGGTATCCCCCTTTCCAACTGACCAGGTGTCCACCTTTTCCCACCTTTTATTTCCAAATACTCCGCTATAAGTTACATACGGTATTTCGCCCAAGCGACAGTCTCATCCTCTTCTATACGTCCCGCTCTCCTGCGTGTTGGTTTATATTAAGGGAATGTGGAAGGTAACTAACTCTACTCTACCATGAACATGAAATGCTACTGGAAATATTTATAACCACCAAAATAAGTTTTTGATAAAAAAACATTTTTACTCAGTCTTTTTCCATGAGTAATTAATGTTTCTATTCATTGAAGAAAAGTTAACCAGTAGAATGTCGAAGGAGGAAACCCTCCCGTGGATCATATCTGGGTGTCAGATGGTGGGATCAAACAGCCTGGTCTCTCAGAGGTCCTCATTAGAGCCGACCCAGTTTACACCCTGGAAGAGTTTGTGAACTGGAGTTGCCATCAGAAGACATTTAGTCAGAACACGCATGTCGACCTTTTGGATAAAATAAGGAGTGTGTTTTAATGAACCGCCACTCAGACAGAACAACATGGTAGCAGGACGACAGTATAATCACTGTTCACCTTTAAACATGACCACTTAAATGATTGGTGTGACAGCCTTCTGTCCCCAGTCCACCTGGCCGTGCTGCTGCTCCAGTTTCAACTGACCTGAGCCCCAGGACGACCTGACATGATGACTCCTTGCTGTCCCCAGTCCACCTGGCCGTGCTGCTGCTCCAGTTTCAACTGTTCTGCCTTATTATTATTCGACCATGCTGGTCATTTATGAACATTTGAACATCTTGGCCATGTTCTGTTATAATCTCCACCCGGCACAGTCAGAAGAGGACTGGCCACCCCACATATGCTCTCTCTAATTCTCTCTTTCTTTCTCTCTCTCGGAGGACCTGAGCCCTAGGACCGTGCCCCAGGACTACCTGACAAGATGACTCCTTGCTGTCCCCGGTCCACCTGACTGTGCTGCTGCTCCAGTTTCAACTGTTCTGCCTTGTTATTATTCGACCATGCTGGTCATTTATGAACATTTGAACATCTTGGCCATGTTCTGCTATAATCTCCACCCGGCACAGCCAGAAGAGGACTGGCCACCCCACATAGCCTGGTTCCTCTCTAGGGTTCTTCCTAGGTTTTGGCCTTTCTAGGGAGTTTTTCCAAGCCACCGTGCTTCTACACCTGCATTGCTTGCTGTTTGGGGTTTTAGGCTGGGTTTCTGTACAGCACTTTGACATATCAGCTGATGTACGAAGGGCTATATAAATACATTTGATTTGATTTGATTTTGTTTTACCACACAGTGTAGTTTTGGACTAAATTGGGTCAGTCCTGGTCTATAGGTAACCATTGGGTCAGTCTATAGGTAACCATTGGGTCAGTCCTAGTCTATAGGTAACCATTGGGTCAGTCCTAGTCTATAGGAAACCATTGGGTCAGTCCTGGTCTATAGGTAACCATTGGGTCAGTCTATAGGTAACCATTGGGTCAGTCTATAGGTAACCATTGGGTCAGTCCTAGTCTATAGGGAACCATTGGGTCAGTCCTAGTCTATAGGGAACCATTGGGTCAGTCCTGGTCTATAGGTACACATTGGGTCAGTCCTAGTCTATAGGTAACCATTGGGTCAGTCCTAGTCTATAGGGAACCATTGGGTCAGTCTATAGATAACCATTGGGTCAGTCTATAGGTAACCATTGGGTCAGTCCTAGTCTATAGGTAACCATTGGGTCAGTCCTAGTCTATAGGTAACCATTGGGTCAGTTCTGGTCTAAAGGTAACCATTGTGTCAGTCCTAGTCTATAGGTAACCATTGGGTCAGTCTATAGGTAACCATTGGGTCAGTCCTAGTCTATAGGGAACCATTGGGTCAGTCTATAGGTAACTATTGGGTCAGTCCTACTCTATAGGTAACCATTGGGTCAGTCCTAGTCTATAGGTAACCATTGGGTCAGTTCTGGTCTAAAGGTAACCATTGTGTCAGTCCTAGTCTATAGGTAACCATTGGGTCAGTCTATAGGTAACCATTGGGTCAGTCCTAGTCTATAGGTAAACATTGGGTCAGTCCTAGTCTATAGGTAACCATTGGGTCAGTCTATAGGTAACCATTGGGTCAGTCCTAGTCTATAGGTAACCATTGGGTCAGCCCTAGTCTATAGGAAACCATTGGGTCAATCCTAGTCTTTAGGTAACCATTGGGTCAGTCTATAGGTAACCATTGGGTCAGTCCTAGTCTATAGGTAACCATTGGGTCAGTCCTAGTCTATAGGTAACCATTGGGTCAGTCCTAGTCTATAGGTAACCATTGGGTCAGGCCTGGTCTATAGGTAACCATTGGGTCAGTCCTAGTCTATAGGTAACCATTGGGTCAGTCCTGGTCTATGGGTAACCATTGGGTCAGTCCTAGTCTATAGGTAACCATTGGGTCAGTCCTAGTCTATAGGTAACCATTGGGTCAGTCCTAGTCTATAGGTAACCATTGGGTCAGTCCTAGTCTATAGGGAACCATTGGGTCAGTCTATAGGTAACTATTGGGTCAGTCCTACTCTATAGGTAACCATTGGGTCAGTCCTAGTCTATAGGTAACCATTGGGTCAGTTCTGGTCTAAAGGTAACCATTGTGTCAGTCCTAGTCTATAGGTAACCATTGGGTCAGTCTATAGGTAACCATTGGGTCAGTCCTAGTCTATAGGTAACCATTGGGTCAGTCTATAGGTAACCATTGGGTCAGTCCTAGTCTATAGGTAACCATTGGGTCAGCCCTAGTCTATAGGAAACCATTGGGTCAATCCTAGTCTTTAGGTAACCATTGGGTCAGTCTATAGGTAACCATTGGGTCAGTCTATAGGTAACCATTGGGTCAGTCCTAGTCTATAGGTAACCATTGGGTCAGTCTATAGGTAACCATTGGGTCAGTCTATAGGTAACCATTGGGTCAGTCTATAGGTAACCATTGGGTCAGTCCTAGTCTATAGGTAACCATTGGGTCAGTCCTAGTCTATAGGTAACCATTGGGTCAGTCCTAGTCTATAGGTAACCATTGGGTCAGTCCTAGTCTATAGGTAACAATTGGGTCAGGCCTGGTCTATAGGTAACCATTGGGTCAGTCCTAGTCTATAGGTAACCATTGGGTCAGTCCTGGTCTATGGGTAACCATTGGGTCAGTCTATAGGTAACCATTTGTTCAGTCTATAGGTAACCATTGGGTCAGTCCTAGTCTATAGGTAACCATTGGGTCAGCCCTAGTCTATAGGAAACCATTGGGTCAATCCTAGTCTTTAGGTAACCATTGGGTCAGTCTATAGGTAACCATTGGGTCAGTCTATAGGTAACCATTGGGTCAGTCTATAGGTAACCATTGGGTCAGTCCTAGTCTATAGGTAACCATTGGGTCAGTCCTAGTCTATAGGTAACCATTGGGTCAGGCCTGGTCTATAGGTAACCATTGGGTCAGTACTAGTCTATAGGTAACCATTGGGTCAGTCCTGGTCTATGGGTAACCATTGGGTCAGTCCTAGTCTATAGGTAACCATTGGGTCAGTCCTGGGTTTCAAGGAGTCCATGAGCCAGGATACTGCTGGGTTCCAAGGAGTCCATGAGTCAGGAGACTGCTGGGTTTCAAGGTGACCATGAGCCAGGAGACTGCTGGGTTTCAAGGAGACCATGAGCCAGGAGACTGCTGGGTTTCAAGGAGTCCATGAGCCAGGAGACTGCTGGGTTTCAAGGAGACCATGAGCCAGGAGACTGCTGGGTTTCAAGGAGTCCATGAGCCAGGATACTGCTGGGTTTCAAGGAGACCATGAGCCAGGAGACTGCTGGGTTTCAAGGAGGCCATGAGCCAGGATACTGCTGGGTTTCAAGGAGCCCATGAGCCAGGATACTGCTGGGTTTCAAGGAGCCCATGAGCCAGGAGACTGCTGGGTTTCAAGGAGTCCATGAGCCAGGAGACTGCTGGGTTTCAAAGAGACCATGAGCCAGGAGACTGCTGGGTTTCAAGGAGCCATGAGTCAGGAGACTGCTGGGTTTCAAGGAGCCATGAGCCAGGAGACTGCTGGGTTTCAAGGAGACCATGAGCCAGGAGACTGCTGGGTTTCAAGGAGGCCATGAGCCAGGAGACTGCTGGGTTTCAAGGAGCCCATGAGTCAGGAGACTGCTGGGTTTCAAGGAGACCATGAGTCAGGAGACTGCTGGGTTTCAAGGAGACCATGAGCCAGGAGACTGCTGGGTTTCAAGGAGACCATGAGCCAGGAGACTGCTGGGTTTCAAGGAGCCCATGAGCCAGGAGACTGCTGGGTTTCAAGGAGTCCATGAGCCAGGATACTGCTGGGTTTCAAGGAGACCATGAGCCAGGAGACTGCTGGGTTTCAAGGAGCCCATGAGTCAGGAGACTGCTGGGTTTCAAGGAGTCCATGAGTCAGGAGACTGCTGGGTTTCAAGGAGACCATGAGCCAGGAGACTGCTGGGTTTCAAGGAGACCATGAGCCAGGAGACTGCTGGGTTTCAAGGAGCCCATGAGCCAGGAGACTGCTGGGTTTCAAGGAGTCCATGAGCCAGGAGACTGCTGGGTTTCAAGGAGCCCATGAGCCAGGAGACTGCTGGGTTTCAAGGAGCCCATGAGCCAGGAGACTGCTGGGTTTCAAGGAGACCATGAGCCAGGAGACTGCTGGGTTTCAAGGAGCCCATGAGCCAGGAGACTGCTGGGTTTCAAGGAGCCTGCTGCGTTTCAAGGAGTCCATGAGTCAGGATACTGCTGGGTTTCAAGGAGACCATGAGCCAGGAGACTGCTGGGTTTCAAGGAGTCCATGAGTCAGGATACTGCTGGGTTTCAAGGAGACCATGAGCCAGGAGACTGCTGGGTTTCAAGGAGTCCATGAGCCAGGAGACTGCTGGGTTTCAAGGAGTCCATGAGCCAGGATACTGCTGGGTTTCAAGGAGCCATGAGCCAGGAGACTGCTGGGTTTCAAGGAGCCATGAGCCAGGAGACTGCTGGGTTTCAAAGAGACTGCTAGGTTTCAAGGAGTCCATGAGCCAGGAGACTGCTGGGTTTCAAGGAGACCATGAGCCAGGAGACTGCTGGGTTTCAAGGAGAACATGAGCCAGGAGACTGCTGGGTTTCAAGGACTCCATGAGTCAGGAGACTGCTGGGTTTCAAGGAGACCATGAGCCAGGAGACTGCTGGGTTTCAAGGAGACCATGAGCCAGGAGACTGCTGGGTTTCAAGGAGAACATGAGCCAGGAGACTGCTGGGTTTCAAGGAGACCATGAGTCAGGAGACTGCTGGGTTTCAAGGAGACCATGAGCCAGGAGACTGCTGGGTTTCAAGGAGCCATTGGCCAGGAGACTGCTGGGTTTCAAGGAGCCCATGAGCCAGGTGACTGCTGGGTTTCAAGGAGACCATGAGCCAGGAGACTGCTGGGTTTCAAGGAGACCATGAGCCAGGAGACTGCTGGGTTTCAAGGAGACCATGAGCCAGGAGACTGCTAGGTTTCAAGGAGTCCATGAGCCAGGAGACTGCTGGGTTTCAAGGAGACCATGAGTCAGGAGACTGCTGGGTTTCAAGGAGACCATGAGCCAGGAGACTGCTGGGTTTCAAGGAGACCATGAGCCAGGAGACTGCTGGGTTTCAAGGAGACCATGAGCCAGGAGACTGCTAGGTTTCAAGGAGTCCATGAGCCAGGAGACTGCTGGGTTTCAAGGAGACTGCTGGGTTTCAAGGAGACCCTGAGCCAGGAGACTGCTGGGTTTCAAGGAGCCATTGGCCAGGAGACTGCTGGGTTTCAAGGAGCCCATGAGCCAGGTGACTGCTGGGTTTTAAGGAGACCATGAGCCAGGAGACTGCTGGGTTTCAAGGAGCCCATGAGCCAGGTGACTGCTGGGTTTTAAGGAGACCATGAGCCAGGAGACTGCCTCCATGGAGCAAATATGACAAATAAATACAAGAGCCCTCTCCTGCTATTCAATTCCATCATTTTCCATTTTTTAATTTCATCTTATGTTTTCACTGCCAGATCTACTGAAATAACCACCGTGTTGTAATTCACTTTAGTAACAGACCCTGCTTCTCTGTCTTCTGGATATTGGGTTTGTTCTGCCACAGCTGAGATCTGCCTCTCTGGTGCCTGGGATGAAATATGACGAATCTGTAAAGGCTCTTTCTCTCTACCCCCCATTTTTCTTTATTTTATGTCTCTCTCTCTCCTTTTCTCTCTCTCTCTCTCTTACTCTCTTTCTTGCCTTCTCTCTCTCTTTTTCTCTCTCATGCTCTCTTGCGCTCTCTCTTTCTCTCTCTTTCTCTCTTTTTCTTGCCTTCTCTCTCTCTCATGCTCTCTTGCCTTCTCTATCTCTCTCAATTCAATTCAATTCAATGGGCTTTATTGGCATGGGAAACGTGTGTTAACATTGCCAAAGCAAGTGAGGTAGATAATATACAAAAGTGAAATAAACAATAAAAAATGAACAGTAAACATTACACTCACAGTAGCGCCAAAAGAATAAAGACATTTCAAATGTAATATTATGTCTTTATACAGTGTTGTAATGATGTGCAAATAGTTAAAGTACAAAAGGGAAAATAAATAAGCATAAATATGGGTTGTATTTATAATGGTGTTTGTTCTTCACTGGTTGACCTTTTCTTGTGGCAGCAGGTCACAAATCTTGCTGCTGTGATGTCACACTGTGGAATTTCACCCAGTAGATATGGGAGTTTATCAAAATTGGATTTGTTTTCAAATTCTTTGTGGATCTGTGTAATATGAGAGAAATATGTGTCTCTAATATGGTCATACATTGGGCAGGAGGTTAGGAAGTGCAGCTCAGTTTCCACCTCATTTTGTGGACTATGTGCACATAGCCTGTCTTCTCTTGAGAGGTCTGCCTACTGTGTACAAAGCTTTCCTTAAGTTTGGGTCAGTCACAGTGGTCAGGTATTCTGCCACTGTGTACTCTCTGTTTAGGACCAAATAGCATTCTAGTTTGCTCTGTTTTTTTCGTTAAATCTGTCAAGTGTGTCAAGTAAACATCTTCTTGTTTTCTCATGATTTGATTGGGCCTAATTGTGCTGCTGTCCTGGGGATCTGTGGGGTGTGTTTGTGTTTGTGAACAGAGCCCCAGGACCAGCTTGCTTAGGGGACTCTTCTCCAGGTTCATCTCTCTGTGGGTGATGGCTTTGTTATGGAAGGTTTGGGAATCGCTTCCTTTTAGGTGGTTGTAGAATTTAACAGCTCTTTTCTGGATTTTGATCATTAGTGGGTATTGGCCTAATTCTGCTCTGAATTATTTGGTATTCTATGTTGTACACAGAGGATATTTTTGCAGAATTCTGCATGCAGAGTCTCAATTTGGTGTTTGTCCCATATTGTGAATTCTTGGTTGGTGAGCGGGAACCCAGACCTCACAACCATAAAGGGCGATGGGCTCTATGACTGAAGTATTTTTAGCCAGATCCTAATTGGTGTGTCAAATTTTATGTTCCTTTTGATGGCATAGAAGGCCCTTCTTGCCTTGTCTCTCTGATCGTTCACAGCTTTGTGGAAGCTACCTGTGGCGCTGATGTTTAGGCCAAGGGACGTATAGGTTTCTGTGTGCTCCAGGGCAACGGTGTCCAGATAGAATTTGTATTTGTGGTCCTGGCGACTGGACCTTTTTTTGGAACACCATTATTTTGAGCTGATTTCTGACATGCTGTTCCTTCTTTTTCCGTAGTGTATTTCTGTATTGTTTTAGTGATTCACCGTAGTGAAGGTTTAGACTCAGGTTTTCCGGGTCTCTATGTTTTCAATTTCTTTCTTAGATTTTTGCATTCTTCATCAAACCATTTGTCATTGTTGTTAATTTTCTTCGGTTTTCTATTTGAGATTTTTAGATTTGATAGGGAAGCTGAGAGGTCAAATATACTGTTGAGATTTTCTACTGCCAAGTTTACACCTTCACTATTACAGTGGAACGTTTTGTCCAGGAAGTTGTCTAAAAGGGATTGAATGTGTTGTTGTCTAATTGTTTTTTGGTAGATTTCCACACTACTTTCCTTCCATCTATAGCATTTCTTAATGTTACTCAGTTCCTTTGGCTTTGATGCCTCATGATTGAGTATTGCTCTGTTCAAGTAGACTGTGATTTTGCTGTGGTCTGATAGAGGGGTCAGTGGGCTGACTGTGAAAGCTCTGAGAGACTCTGGGTTGAGGTCGGTGATAAAGTAGTCTACAGTACTACTGCCAAGAGATGAGTTATAGGTGTACCTACCATAGGAGTCCCCTCGAAGCCTACTGACTATGTACATACCCAGGATGTAACAGAGCTGTAGGTGTACCTACCATAGGAGTCCCCTCGAAGCCTACCATTGACTATGTACATACCCAGGATGTAACAGAGCTATAGGTGTACCTACCATAGGAGTCCCCTCGAAGACTACCATTGACTATGTACAGACCCAGCGTGTGACAGAGCTATAGGTGTACCTACTGTAGGAGTCCCCTTGAAGACTACCATTGACTATGTACAGACCCAGGATGTAACAGAGCTATAGGTGTACCTACCATAGGAGTCCCCTCGAAGCCTACCATTGACTATGTACATACCCAGGATGTAACAGAGCTATAGGTGTACCTACCATAGGAGTCCCCTCGAAGACTACCATTGACTATGTACAGACCCAGCGTGTGACAGAGCTATAGGTGTACCTACTGTAGGAGTCCCCTTGAAGACTACCATTGACTATGTACAGACCCAGCGTGTGACAGAGCTATAGGTGAACCTACCATAGGAGTCCCCTCGAAGACTACCATTGACTATGTAAATACCCAGGATGTAACAGAGCTATAGGTGAACCTACCGTAGGAGTCCCCTCCAAGACTACCATTGACTATGTACATACCCAGGATGTAACAGAGCTATAGGTGTACCTACTGTAGGAGTCCCCTCGAAGCCTACCATTGACTATGTAAATACCCAGCGTGTGACAGAGCTGCAGGAGTTGTGACAAGTTTTTGTTGGTTATGTTGCCATAGTTGTCTTGGGGGGCATATTGGGGAGGGAATGCTGTCACCTCCAGGTAGATGTTTGTCCCCCTGTGTGCTGAGGGTGTCAGGTTCTTGTCCAGTTCTGGCATTTAGGTCACCACAGACTAGTACATGTCCCTGGGCCTGGAAATGATTGATTTCCCCCTCCAGGGGGGACAGGATACAGAAGGATTCTAGTGGGGGGATGTAGGAAGCACACAGGAGGAAATCTTTCTCTGTTTAACATAATTTCCTTTCGAATTTGTAGCCAAATGTAAAATGTTCCTGTTTTTATTAATTTAATAGAGTGAGTTAGGTCTGCTCTATACCAAATTAGCATACCCCCTGAGTCCCTTCCCTGTTTCACACCTGGTAGTGTGGTGGATGGGACTACCAGCTCTCTGTAACCTAGAGGACAACCAGTGGGTCCATCTCCTCTATACCACCCACCTGGTAGTGTGGTGGATGGGACTACCAGCTCTCTGTAACCTAGAGGACAACCAGTGGGTCCATCTCCTCTATACCACCCACCTGGTAGTGTGGTGGATGGGACTACCAGCTCTCTGTAACCTAGAGGACAACCAGTGGGTCCATCTCCTCTATACCACCCACCTGGTAGTGTGGTGGATGGGACTACCAGCTCTCTGTAACCTAGAGGACAACCAGTGGGTCCGTCTCCTCTATACCACCCACCTGGTAGTGTGGTGGATGGGACTACCAGCTCTCTGTAACCTAGAGGGCAACCAGTGGGTCCATCTCCTCTATACCACCCACCTGGTAGTGTGGTGGATGGGACTACCAGCTCTCTGTAACCTAGAGGGCAACCAGTGGGTCCATCTCCTCTATACCACCCACCTGGTAGTGTGGTGGATGGGACTACCAGCTCTCTGTAACCTAGAGGACAACCAGTGGGTCCATCTCCTCTATACCACCCACCTGGTAGTGTGGTGGATGGGACTACCAGCTCTCTGTAACCTAGAGGGCAACCAGTGGGTCCATCTCCTCTATACCACCCACCTGGTAGTGTGGTGGATGGGACTACCAGCTCTCTGTAACCTAGAGGACAACCAGTGGGTCCATCTCCTCTAAACCACCCACCTGGTAGTGTGGTGGATGGGACGACCAGCTCTCTGTAACCTAGAGGACAACCAGTGGGTCCATCTCCTCTAAACCACCCACCTGGTAGTGTGGTGGATGGGACTACCAGCTCTCTGTAACCTAGAGGACAACCAGTGGGTCCATCTCCTCTATACCACCCACCTGGTAGTGTGGTGGATGGGACTACCAGCTCTCTGTAACCTAGAGGACAACCAGTGGGTCCATCTCCTCTATACCACCCACCTGGTAGTGTGGTGGATGGGACTACCAGCTCTCTGTAACCTAGAGGGCAACCAGTGGGTCCATCTCCTCTATACCACCCACCTGGTAGTGTGGTGGATGGGACTACCAGCTCTCTGTAACCTAGAGGACAACCAGTGGGTCCATCTCCTCTATACCACCCACCTGGTAGTGTGGTGGATGGGACTACCAGCTCTCTGTAACCTAGAGGGCAACCAGTGGGTCCATCTCCTCTATACCACCCACCTGGTAGTGTGGTGGATGGGACTACCAGCTCTCTGTAACCTAGAGGACAACCAGTGGGTCCATCTCCTCTATACCACCCACCTGGTAGTGTGGTGGATGGGACTACCAGCTCTCTGTAACCTAGAGGGCAACCAGTGGGTCCATCTCCTCTATACCACCCACCTGGTAGTGTGGTGGATGGGACTACCAGCTCTCTGTAACCTAGAGGGCAACCAGTGGGTCCATCTCCTCTATACCACCCACCTGGTAGTGTGGTGGATGGGACTACCAGCTCTCTGTAACCTAGAGGGCAACCAGTGGGTCCATCTCCTCTATACCACCCACCTGGTAGTGTGGTGGATGGGACTACCAGCTCTCTGTAACCTAGAGGACAACCAGTGGGTCCGCTCTGTAACTATACCACCCACCTGGTAGTGTGGTGGATGGGACTACCAGCTCTCTGTAACCTAGAGGGCAACCAGTGGGTCCATCTCCTCTATACCACCCACCTGGTAGTGTGGTGGATGGGACTACCAGCTCTCTGTAACCTAGAGGGCAACCAGTGGGTCCATCTCCTCTATACCACCCACCTGGTAGTGTGGTGGATGGGACTACCAGCTCTCTGTAACCTAGAGGGCAACCAGTGGGTCCATCTCCTCTATACCACCCACCTGGTAGTGTGGTGGATGGGACTACCAGCTCTCTGTAACCTAGAGGGCAACCAGTGGGTCCATCTCCTCTATACCACCCACCTGGTAGTGTGGTGGATGGGACTACCAGCTCTCTGTAACCTAGAGGGCAACCAGTGGGTCCATCTCCTCTATACCACCCACCTGGTAGTGTGGTGGATGGGACTACCAGCTCTCTGTAACCTAGAGGGCAACCAGTGGGTCCATCTCCTCTATACCACCCACCTGGTAGTGTGGTGGATGGGACTACCAGCTCTCTGTAACCTAGAGGGCAACCAGTGGGTCCATCTCCTCTATACCACCCACCTGGTAGTGTGGTGGATGGGACTACCAGCTCTCTGTAACCTAGAGGGCAACCAGTGGGTCCATCTCCTCTATACCACCCACCTGGTAGTGTGGTGGATGGGACTACCAGCTCTCTGTAACCTAGAGGACAACCAGTGGGTCCATCTCCTCTATACCACCCACCTGGTAGTGTGGTGGATGGGACTACCAGCTCTCTGTAACCTAGAGGGCAACCAGTGGGTCCATCTCCTCTATACCACCCACCTGGTAGTGTGGTGGATGGGACTACCAGCTCTCTGTAACCTAGAGGGCAACCAGTGGGTCCATCTCCTCTATACCACCCACCTGGTAGTGTGGTGGATGGGACTACCAGCTCTCTGTAACCTAGAGGGCAACCAGTGGGTCCATCTCCTCTATACCACCCACCTGGTAGTGTGGTGGATGGGACTACCAGCTCTCTGTAACCTAGAGGGCAACCAGTGGGTCCATCTCCTCTATACCACCCACCTGGTAGTGTGGTGGATGGGACTACCAGCTCTCTGTAACCTAGAGGGCAACCAGTGGGTCCATCTCCTCTATACCACCCACCTGGTAGTGTGGTGGATGGGACTACCAGCTCTCTGTAACCTAGAGGGCAACCAGTGGGTCCATCTCCTCTATACCACCCACCTGGTAGTGTGGTGGATGGGACTACCAGCTCTCTGTAACCTAGAGGACAACCAGTGGGTCCATCTCCTCTGGTACCCACCCACCTGGTAGTGTGGTGGATGGGACTCTCTGTAACCTAGAGGACAGCCAGTGGGTCCATCTCCTCTACCAGCTCTCTGTAACCTAGAGGACAACCAGTGGGTCCATCTCCTCTATACCACCCACCTGGTAGTGTGGTGGATGGGACTACCAGCTCTCTGTAACCTAGAGGGCAACCAGTGGGTCCATCTCCTCTATACCACCCACCTGGTAGTGTGGTGGATGGGACTACCAGCTCTCTGTAACCTGGTAGAGGGGGCAACCAGTGGGTCCATCTCCTCTATACCACCCACCTGGTAGTGTGGTGGATGGGACTACCAGCTCTCTGTAACCTAGAGGACAACCAGTGGGTCCATCTCCTCTATACCACCCACCTGGTAGTGTGGTGGATGGGACTACCAGCTCTCTGTAACCTAGAGGGCAACCAGTGGGTCCATCTCCTCTATACCACCCACCTGGTAGTGTGGTGGATGGGACTACCAGCTCTCTGTAACCTAGAGGGCAACCAGTGGGTCCATCTCCTCTATACCACCCACCTGGTAGTGTGGTGGATGGGACTACCAGCTCTCTGTAACCTAGAGGGCAACCAGTGGGTCCATCTCCTCTATACCACCCACCTGGTAGTGTGGTGGATGGGACTACCAGCTCTCTGTAACCTAGAGGACAACCAGTGGGTCCATCTCCTCTATACCACCCACCTGGTAGTGTGGTGGATGGGACTACCAGCTCTCTGTAACCTAGAGGGCAACCAGTGGGTCCATCTCCTCTATACCACCCACCTGGTAGTGTGGTGGATGGGACTACCAGCTCTCTGTAACCTAGAGGGCAACCAGTGGGTCCATCTCCTCTATACCACCCACCTGGTAGTGTGGTGGATGGGACTACCAGCTCTCTGTAACCTAGAGGGCAACCAGTGGGTCCATCTCCTCTATACCACCCACCTGGTAGTGTGGTGGATGGGACTACCAGCTCTCTGTAACCTAGAGGGCAACCAGTGGGTCCATCTCCTCTATACCACCCACCTGGTAGTGTGGTGGATGGGACTACCAGCTCTCTGTAACCTAGAGGACAACCAGTGGGTCCATCTCCTCTATACCACCCACCTGGTAGTGTGGTGGATGGGACTACCAGCTCTCTGTAACCTAGAGGGCAACCAGTGGGTCCATCTCCTCTATACCACCCACCTGGTAGTGTGGTGGATGGGACTACCAGCTCTCTGTAACCTAGAGGGCAACCAGTGGGTCCATCTCCTCTATACCACCCACCTGGTAGTGTGGTGGATGGGACTACCAGCTCTCTGTAACCTAGAGGGCAACCAGTGGGTCCATCTCCTCTATACCACCCACCTGGTAGTGTGGTGGATGGGACTACCAGCTCTCTGTAACCTAGAGGGCAACCAGTGGGTCCATCTCCTCTATACCACCCACCTGGTAGTGTGGTGGATGGGACTACCAGCTCTCTGTAACCTAGAGGGCAACCAGTGGGTCCATCTCCTCTATACCACCCACCTGGTAGTGTGGTGGATGGGACTACCAGCTCTCTGTAACCTAGAGGGCAACCAGTGGGTCCATCTCCTCTATACCACCCACCTGGTAGTGTGGTGGATGGGACTACCAGCTCTCTGTAACCTAGAGGACAACCAGTGGGTCCATCTCCTCTATACCACCCACCTGGTAGTGTGGTGGATGGGACTACCAGCTCTCTGTAACCTAGAGGACAACCAGTGGGTCCATCTCCTCTATACCACCCACCTGGTAGTGTGGTGGATGGGACTACCAGCTCTCTGTAACCTAGAGGGCAACCAGTGGGTCCATCTCCTCTATACCACCCACCTGGTAGTGTGGTGGATGGGACTACCAGCTCTCTGTAACCTAGAGGGCAACCAGTGGGTCCATCTCCTCTATACCACCCACCTGGTAGTGTGGTGGATGGGACTACCAGCTCTCTGTAACCTAGAGGGCAACCAGTGGGTCCATCTCCTCTATACCACCCACCTGGTAGTGTGGTGGATGGGACTACCAGCTCTCTGTAACCTAGAGGGCAACCAGTGGGTCCATCTCCTCTATACCACCCACCTGGTAGTGTGGTGGATGGGACTACCAGCTCTCTGTAACCTAGAGGGCAACCAGTGGGTCCATCTCCTCTATACCACCCACCTGGTAGTGTGGTGGATGGGACTACCAGCTCTCTGTAACCTAGAGGGCAACCAGTGGGTCCATCTCCTCTATACCACCCACCTGGTAGTGTGGTGGATGGGACTACCAGCTCTCTGTAACCTAGAGGGCAACCAGTGGGTCCATCTCCTCTATACCACCCACCTGGTAGTGTGGTGGATGGGACTACCAGCTCTCTGTAACCTAGAGGGCAACCAGTGGGTCCATCTCCTCTATACCACCCACCTGGTAGTGTGGTGGATGGGACTACCAGCTCTCTGTAACCTAGAGGGCAACCAGTGGGTCCATCTCCTCTATACCACCCACCTGGTAGTGTGGTGGATGGGACTACCAGCTCTCTGTAACCTAGAGGGCAACCAGTGGGTCCATCTCCTCTATACCACCCACCTGGTAGTGTGTGGATGGGACTACCAGCTGGATGGGACAACCAGCTCTCTGTAACCTAGAGGGCTCTCTGTAACCAGTGGGTCCAGTCTCCATCTATACCACCCACCTGGTAGTGTGGTGGATGGGACTACCAGCTCTCTGTAACCTAGAGGGCAACCAGTGGGTCCATCTCCTCTATACCACCCACCTGGTAGTGTGGTGGATGGGACTACCAGCTCTCTGTAACCTAGAGGACAACCAGTGGGTCCATCTCCTCTATACCACCCACCTGGTAGTGTGGTGGATGGGACTACCAGCTCTCTGTAACCTAGAGGGCAACCAGTGGGTCTGTCTCCTCTATACCACCCACCTGGTAGTGTGGTGGATGGGACTACCAGCTCTCTGTAACCTAGAGGGCAACCAGTGGGTCCATCTCCTCTATACCACCCACCTGGTAGTGTGGTGGATGGGACTACCAGCTCTCTGTAACCTAGAGGGCAACCAGTGGGTCCATCTCCTCTATACCACCCACCTGGTAGTGTGGTGGATGGGACTACCAGCTCTCTGTAACCTAGAGGGCAACCAGTGGGTCCATCTCCTCTATACCACCCACCTGGTAGTGTGGTGGATGGGAATACCAGCTCTCTGTAACCTAGGAAGGGTCACACAGGGGACATTTTACTCTTAACACCCATTTCCTGGTAGTTGGTGGATGGGACTTCTCTGTAACCTAAAATGGCAAAATGGGTCCTCTCTTTGATTACCCACCTGGTAGTGTGGTGGATGGGACTACCAGCTCTCTGTAACCTAGAGGGCATACCCCCTGAGTCTCTTCCTCCTTATACCACCCACCTGGTAGTGTGGTGGATGGGACTACCAGCTCTCTGTAACCTAGAGGGCAACCAGTGGGTCCAGCTCTCCTCAAAGTACCACCACCCACCTGGTAGTGTGGTGGATGGGACTACCAGCTCTCTGTAACCTAGAGGGCAACGAGTGGGTCCATCTCCTCTGTACCACCCACCTGGTAGTGTGGTGGATGGGACTACCAGCTCTCTGTAACCTAGAGGACAACCAGTGGGTCCATCTCCTCTATACCATCCACCTGGTAGTGTGGTGGATGGGACTACCAGCTCTCTGTAACCTAGAGGACAACCAGTGGGTCCGTCTCCTTTGTACCATGTTTCTTGTAGGATGACAATGTCTGTATTTCCGACCTGAAGTCCAGGTTCCTGCTCTTTAGGCCAAGGCAGATGACCTCAGACCCTGGATATTCCACGATGAGATAATGAAGGCTTTGTGTTCCATAAAGTGTCCAGTGTTGTTAGCCGTGTGGTTTGGCATCAGACCAGTAAGTGTGGCTCTTCTAAAAGAGATCTGGCTGATAGAGGCTCTTCTAAAAGAGATCTGGCTGATAGAGGCTCTTCTAAAAGAGATATGGCTGATACAGGCTCTTCTAAAAGAGATCTGGCTGATAGAGGCTCTTCTGAAAGAGATCTGGCTGATAGAGGCTCTTCTAAAAGAGATCTGGCTGATAGAGGCTCCTCTAAAAGAGATCTGGCTGATAGAGGCTCCTCTAAAAGAGATCTGGCTGATAGAGGCTCTTCTAAAAGAGATCTGGCTGATAGAGGCTCTTCTAAAAGAGATCTGGCTGATAGAGGCTCTTCTAAAAGAGATCTGGCTGATACAGGCTCTTCTAAAAGAGATCTGGCTGATACAGGCTCTTCTAAAAGAGATCTGGCTGATACGGGCTCTTCTAAAAGAGATCTGGCTGATACAGGCTCTTCTAAAAGAGATCTGGCTGATACAGGCTCTTCTAAAAGAGATCTGGCTGATACAGGCTCTTCTAAAAGAGATCTGGCTGATACAGACTCTTCTAAATGAGATCTGGCTGATACAGGCTCTTCTAAAAGAGATCTGGCTGATACAGGCTCTTCTAAAAGAGATCTGGCTGATACAGACTCTTCTAAAAGAGATCTGGCTGATACAGGCGCTTCTAAAAGAGATCTGGCTGATAGAGGTTCTTCTAAAAGAAATCTGGCTGGCTGATAGAGGCTCTTCTAAAAGAGATCTGGCTGATAGAGGCTCTTCTAAAAGAGATCTGGCTAGCTGATAGAGGCTCTACTAAAATAGATCTGGCTGATAGAGGCTCTTCTAAAAGAGATCTGGCTGGCTGATAGAGGCTCTTCTAAAAGAGATCTGGCTGGCTGATAGAGGCTCTTCTAAAAGAGATCTGGCTGATAGAGGCTCTTCTAAAAGAGATCTGGCTGGCTGATAGAGGCTCTTCTAAAAGAGATCTGGCTGGCTGATAGAGGCTCTTCTGAAAGAGATCTGGCTGATACAGTCTCTTCTAAAAGAGATCTGGCTGGCTGATAGAGGATCTTCTGATCTGGCTGGCTGATGGAGGCTCTTCTAAAAGAGATCTGGCTGGCTGATAGAGGCTCTTCTGAAAGAGATCTGGCTGGCTGATATAGGCTCTTCTACAAGAGATCTGGCTGATACAGGCTCTTCTAAAAGAGATCTGGCTGGCTGATAGAGGCTCTTCTAAAAGAGATCTGGCTGGCTGATAGAGGCTCTTCTAAAAGAGATCTGGCTGGCTGATAGAGGCTCTTCTGATCTGGCTGGCTGATAGAGGATCTTCTAAAAGAGATCTGGCTGGCTGATAGAGGCTCTTCTAAAAGAGATCTGGCTGGCTGATAGAGGCCCTTCTGAACTGGCTGGCTGATAGAGGCCCTTCTGAACTGGCTGGCTGATAGAGGATCTTCTAAAAGAGATCTGGCTGATACAGTCTCTTCTAAAAGAGATCTGGCTGGCTGATAGAGGATCTTCTGATCTGGCTGGCTGATGGAGGCTCTTCTAAAAGAGATCTGGCTGGCTGATAGAGGCTCTTCTGAAAGAGATCTGGCTGGCTGATATAGGCTCTTCTACAAGAGATCTGGCTGATACAGGCTCTTCTAAAAGAGATCTGGCTGGCTGATAGAGGATCTTCTAAAAGAGATCTGGCTGGCTGATAGAGGCTCTTCTAAAAGAGATCTGGCTGGCTGATAGAGGCTCTTCTGAAAGAGATCTGGCTGGCTGATAGAGGCTCTTCTAAAAGAGATCTGGCTGGCTGATAGAGGCTCTTCTAAAAGAGATCTGGCTGGCTGATAGAGGCTCTTCTAAAAGAGATCTGGCTGATAGAGGCTCTTCTAAAAGAGATATGGCTGATACAGGCCCTTCCTGGCTGGCTGATAGAGGCTCTTCTAAAAGAGATCTGGCTGGCTGATAGAGGCTCTTCTAAAAGAGATCTGGCTGGCTGATAGAGGCTCTTCTAAAAGAGATCTGGCTGGCTAGAGGATCTTCTGATCTGGCTGGCTGATGGAGGCTAACCCTAAAAGAGATGTGGCTGATATAGAGGCTCTTCTAAAAGAGTTGTGGCTGATAGAGGCTCTTCTAAAAGAGATCTAGCTGGCTGATAGAGGCTCATGTGAACTGGCTGGCTGATAGAGGCTTTCTGAACTGGCTGCTGTTGTAGCTCTAGACTTTTCACATATAACTCTCTGCCATTGGGTTTACCCTAGTGGCACAGCGATCTAAGGTACTGCATGCTGTGCTAGATAAATCACTACAGACCCGTGTTCAATCCCAGTGTTGTGGCTGCAACCGTGAGACCCATTAGAGTGTTGTGGACCCAGCATCACAGGGTTTAACCCATGTAGAATGTTGTCCTCAGGTTTAAGCCATGTAGTGTGTTGTGGCTCAGGGTTTACCCATGTGTTTGCAAGTGTTTCCCTCCGACACAATGGTGCTGCTGGGTTTGTCAGGAAGCAGTAGGGCTTGTGGGTCGTGGTTTCAGACCATGGCTCTCCAATTGTTCCTCTGCTGAGTCTGTAACCCATTATAGCGATGGGTCAACTAACAACTGGATATCACGAAATTGGGGATAAAAAGGGTCTGACCTCTGTCCCAAATGGCAACCTGTTCCCTGTTTAGTACACTACTTTAGAACAGAGTCCTATATAGTACACTGCTTTAAACCAGAGTCCTATATAGTACACTGTTTTAGACCAGAGCCCTATATAGTACACTACTTGTGGCCAGAGTTTAATAGTGTACTACTTTAGGACCAGAGCCCTATATAGTACACTACTTTAGACCAGAGCCCATATAGTGTACTGTTTAGACCAGGGCCCATATAGTACACTACTTTAGACCAGGGCCCTATATAGTACACTACTTTAGACCAGGGCCCTTATAGTACCTACTTTGGACCAGAGCCCTATATAGTGCACTACTTTGGACCAGAGCCCTATATAGTTGTTTAGACCAGAGCCCTATATAGTGTACTACTTTAGACCAGGGCCCTATATAGTACACTGTTTAGCCAGGGCCCTTATAGTACACCCAGACCAGGGCCCCATAGAACTGTTGTAGACTCAGGGTTTAACCCATGTAGAAGTGTTGTGGCTCAGGGTTTAACCCATGTAGAAGTGTTGTAGCTCAGGGTTTACCCCATGTAGAAGTGTTGTGGCTCAGGGTTTACCCCATGTAGAAGTGTTGTAGCTCAGGGTTTAACCCATGTAGAAGTGTTGTGGCTCAGGGTTTAACCCATGTAGAAGTGTTGTAGCTCAGGGTTTAACCCATGTAGAAGTGTTGTGGCTCAGGGTTTAACCCATGTAGAAGTGTTGTGGCTCAGGGTTTAACCCATGTAGAAGTGTTGTGGCTCAGGGTTTACCCCATGTAGAAGTGTTGTGGTAGAGGCTCAGCGTTGTGGCTCAGGGTTTAACCCATGTAGAAGTGTTGTGGCTCAGGGTTTAACCCATGTAGAAGTGTTGTGGCTCAGGGTTTAACCCATGTAGAAGTGTTGTGGCTCAGGGTTTAACCCATGTAGAAGTGTTGTGGCTCAGGGTTTAACCCATGTAGAAGTGTTGTGGCTCAGGGTTTAACCCATGTAGAAGTGTTGTGGCTCAGGGTTTAACCCATGTAGAAGTGTTGTGGCTCAGGGTTTAACCCATGTAGAAGTGTTGTAGCTCAGGGTTTAACCCATGTAGAAGTGTTGTAGCTCAGGGTTTAACCCATGTAGAAGTGTTGTGGCTCAGGGTTTAACCCATGTAGAAGTGTTGTAGCTTTGTGGCTCAGGGTTTAACCCATGTAGAAGTGTTGTAGCTCAGGGTTTAACCCATGTAGAAGTGTTGTGGCTCAGGGTTTAACCCATGTAGAAGTGTTGTGGCTCAGGGTTTAACCCCATGTAGAAGTGTTGTAGCTCAGGGTTTAACCCATGTAGAAGTGTTGTGGCTCAGGGTTTAACCCATGTAGAAGTGTTGTGGCTCAGGGTTTAACCCATGTAGAAGTGTTGTAGCTCAGGGTTTAACCCATGTAGAAGTGTTGTGGCTCAGGGTTTAACCCATGTAGAAGTGTTGTGGCTCAGGGTTTAACCCATGTAGAAGTGTTGTGGCTCAGGGTTTAACCCATGTAGAAGTGTTGTAGCTCAGGGTTTAACCCATGTAGAAGTGTTGTAGCTCAGGGTTTAACCCATGTAGAAGTGTTGTGGCTCAGGGTTTACCCCATGTAGAAGTGTTGTAGCTCAGGGTTTAACCCATGTAGAAGTGTTGTGGCTCAGGGTTTAACCCATGTAGAAGTGTTGTAGCTCAGGGTTTAACCCATGTAGAAGTGTTGTGGCTCAGGGTTTAACCCATGTAGAAGTGTTGTAGCTCAGGGTTTAACCCATGTAGAAGTGTTGTAGCTCAGGGTTTAACCCATGTAGAAGTGTTGTGGCTCAGGGTTTAACCCATGTAGTTGTAGTGTTGTAGAAGTGTTGTGGCTCAGGGTTTAACCCATGTAGAAGTGTTGTGGCTCAGGGTTTAACCCATGTAGAAGTGTTGTGGCTCAGGGTTTAACCCATGTAGAAGTGTTGTGGCTCAGGGTTTAACCCATGTAGAAGTGTTGTGGCTCAGGGTTTAACCCATGTAGAAGTGTTGTAGCTTTTAACCCATGTGTGCTCAGGGTTTAACCCATGTAGAAGTGTTGTGGCTCAGGGTTTAACCCATGTAGAAGTGTTGTGGCTCAGGGTTTAACCCATGTAGAAGTGTTCAGGGTTTAGCCCCATGTAGAAGTGGTGGCTCAGGGTTTAACCCATGTAGAAGTGTTGTGGCTCAGGGTTTAACCCATGTAGAAGTGTTGTGGCTCAGGGTTTAACCCATGTAGAGAAGTTTAACCCATGTAGAAGTGTTGGCTCAGGGTTTAACCCATGTAGAAGTGTTGTGGCTCAGGGTTTAACCCATGTAGAAGTGTTGTGGCTCAGGGTTTAACCCATGTAGAAGTGTTGTGCTCAGGGTTTAACCCATGTAGAAGTGTTGTGGCTCAGGGTTTAACCCATGTAGAAGTGTTGTGGCTCAGGGTTTAACCCATGTAGAAGTGTTGTGGCTCAGGGTTTAACCCATGTAGAAGTGTTGTGGCTCAGGGTTTACCCCATGTAGGCTGTGGCTCAGGGTTTAACCCATGTAGAAGTGTTGTGGCTCAGGGTTTAACCCATGTAGAAGTGTTGTAGCTCAGGGTTTAACCCATGTAGAAGTGTTGTAGCTCAGGGTTTAACCCATGTAGAAGTGTTGTGGCTCAGGGTTTAACCCATGCTCAGGGTTTAACCCATGTAGAAGTGTTGTGGCTCAGGGTTTAACCCATGTAGAAGTGTTGTGGCTCAGGGTTTAACCCATGTAGAAGTGTTGTGGTAGGTGTTGTAGCTCAGGGTTTAACCCATGTAGAAGTGTTGTAGCTCAGGGTTTAACCCATGTAGAAGTGTTGTAGCTCAGGGTTTAACCCATGTAGAAGTGTTGTGGCTCAGGGTTTAACCCATGTAGAAGTGTTGTGGCTCAGGGTTTAACCCATGTAGAAGTGTTGTAGCTCAGGGTTTAACCCATGTAGAAGTGTTGTGGCTCAGGGTTTAACCCATGTAGAAGTGTTGTAGCTCAGGGTTTACCCCATGTAGAAGTGTTGTAGCTTTGTGGCTCAGGGTTTAACCCATGTAGAAGTGTTGTGGCTCAGGGTTTAACCCATGTAGAAGTGTTGTGGCTCAGGGTTTAACCCCATGTAGAAGTGTTGTGGCTCAGGGTTTAACCCATGTAGAAGTGTTGTAGCTCAGGGTTTAACCCATGTAGAAGTGTTGTGGCTCAGGGTTTAACCCATGTAGAAGTGTTGTGGCTCAGGGTTTAACCCATGTAGAAGTGTTGTGGCTCAGGGTTTAACCCATGTAGAAGTGTTGTGGCTCAGGGTTTAACCCATGTAGAAGTGTTGTGGCTCAGGGTTTAACCCATGTAGAAGTGTTGTGGCTCAGGGTTTAACCCATGTAGAAGTGTTGTGGCTCAGGGTTTAACCCATGTAGAAGTGTTGTGGCTCAGGGTTTAACCCATGTAGAAGTGTTGTGGCTCAGGGTTTAACCCATGTAGAAGTGTTGTGGCTCAGGGTTTACCCCATGTAGAAGTGTTGTGGCTCAGGGTTTACCCCATGTAGAAGTGTTGTGGCTCAGGGTTTAACCCATGTAGAAGTGTTGTAGCTCAGGGTTTAACCCATGTAGAAGTGTTGTAGCTCAGGGTTTAACCCATGTAGAAGTGTTGTGGCTCAGGGTTTAACCCATGTAGAAGTGTTGTGGCTTTGTGGCTCAGGGTTTAACCCATGTAGAAGTGTTGTGGCTCAGGGTTTAACCCATGTAGAAGTGTTGTAGCTTTGTGGCTCAGGGTTTAACCCATGTAGAAGTGTTGTGGCTCAGGGTTTAACCCATGTAGCTCAGGGTTTAACCCATGTAGAAGTGTTGTGGCTCAGGGTTTAACCCATGTAGAAGTGTTGTGGCTCAGGGTTTAACCCATGTAGAAGTGTTGTAGCTCAGGGTTTAACCCATGTAGAAGTGTTGTAGCTCAGGGTTTAACCCATGTAGAAGTGTTGTGGCTCAGGGTTTAACCCATGTAGAAGTGTTGTGGCTCAGGGTTTAACCCATGTAGAAGTGTTGTGGCTCAGGGTTTAACCCATGTAGAAGTGTTGTGGCTCAGGGTTTAACCCATGTAGAAGTGTTGTGGCTCAGGGTTTAACCCATGTAGAAGTGTTGTGGCTCAGGGTTTAACCCATGTAGAAGTGTTGTGGCTCAGGGTTTAACCCATGTAGAAGTGTTGTGGCTCAGGGTTTAACCCATGTAGAAGTGTTGTAGCTCAGGGTTTAACCCATGTAGAAGTGTTGTGGCTCAGGGTTTAACCCATGTAGAAGTGTTGTAGCTCAGGGTTTACCCCATGTAGAAGTGTTGTGGCTCAGGGTTTAACCCATGTAGAAGTGTTGTGGCTCAGGGTTTACCCCATGTAGAAGTGTTGTAGCTCAGGGTTTAACCCATGTAGAAGTGTTGTAGCTCAGGGTTTAACCCATGTAGAAGTGTTGTGGCTCAGGGTTTAACCCATGTAGAAGTGTTGTAGGGGTTTAACTCTCAGGGTTTAACCCATGTAGAAGTGTTGTGGCTCAGGGTTTAACCCATGTAGAAGTGTTGTGGCTCAGGGTTTAACCCATGTAGAAGTGTTGTAGCTCAGGGTTTAACCCATGTAGAAGTGTTGTGGCTCAGGGTTTACCCCATGTAGAAGTGTTGTGGCTCAGGGTTTAACCCAAGTAGAAGTGTTGTAGCTTTGTCCTTGTTGTCTTTGTGTGTTGTACATGTCATTAAAATGTCGTCTCAGATCAGATCAGCATACGGAGGGGTATCAAGAGTACAGAGATGGACTGATGTTTGTGTGATCACCCTATGTTATACCTGACACTGATGAAGACGGCTTGGCTGTCGAAACGTTGGTCATTTCATTTTTGCATCTGAGCTCCTAGAGTGTGCGGCTCTTTCTCTTGGGGGTTCTTGGGGTTGGGGGTTCATTCTCTGGTTGTGGTGCACTGGGGGTTCTTGGGGGTGGGGGTTCATTCTCTGGTTGTTGGTGCATTAGGGGTTCTTGGTGGTGGGGGTTCTTTCTCTTGGTTGTTGGTGCGTTGGGGGTTCTTGGGGTGGGGTTCATTCTCTTGGTTGTTGGTGCATTAGGGGTTCTTGGTGGTGGGGGTTCTTTCTCTTGGTTGTTGGTGCGTTGGGGGTTCTTGGGGTGGGGGTTCATTCTCTTGGTTGTTGGTGCGTTGGGGGTTCTTGGGGGTGGGGGGTTCATTCTCTTGGTTGTTGGTGCATTGGGGGTTCTTGGTGGTGGGGTTCATTCTCTTGGTTGTTGGTGCGTTGGGGGTTCTTGGGTGGTGGGGGTTCATTCTCTTGGTTATTGGTGCGTTGAGGGTTCTTGGGGGTGGGGGTTCATTCTCTTGGTTGTTGGTGCGTTGGGGGTTCTTGGGGGTGGGGGTTCATTCTGGTTGTGGTGCGTTGGGGGTCCTTGGGGGTGGGGGTTCATTCTCTTGGTTGTTGGTGCGTTGGGGGTCCTTGGGGGTGGGGGGTTCATTCTCTTGGTTGTTGGGGGTTCTTGGGGGTGGGGGGTTCATTCTCTTGGTTGTTGGTGCTAGGGGGTTCTTGGGGTTGGGGTTCATTCTCTTGGTTGTTGGCATTGGGGGTTATTGGGGTTGGGGTTCATTCTCTTGGTTGTTGGTGCGTTGGGGGTTCTTGAGGGTGGGGGTTCATTCTCTTGGTTGTGGTGCGTTGGGGGT
This sequence comes from Oncorhynchus keta, assembly GCF_023373465.1. Classification (NCBI taxonomy): domain Eukaryota; kingdom Metazoa; phylum Chordata; class Actinopteri; order Salmoniformes; family Salmonidae; genus Oncorhynchus; species Oncorhynchus keta. The sequence continues at coordinate 1,989 of NW_026287595.1, read as the reverse complement.
TCTTGGGGTTGGGGGTTCATTCTCTTGGTTGTTGGTGCATTGGGGGTTCTTGGGGGTGGGGGTTCATTCTCTTGGTTGTTGGCATTGGGGTTCTTGGGGGTGGGGGTTCATTCTCTTGGTTGTTGGTGCGTTGGGGGTCCTTGGGGATGGGGGTTCATTCTCTTGGTTGTTGGGGGTTCTTGGGGGTGGGGGGTTCATTCTCTTGGTTGTGGTGCGTTGGGGGGTCCTTGGGGTTGGGGGTTAATTCTCTTGGTTGTTGGTGCGGGTTCTTGGGCGTGGGGGTTCATTCTCTTGGTTGTGGTGCGTTGGGGGTCTGGGGTGGGGGTTCATTCTCTTGGGGGTTCATTATCTTGGTTGTTGTGCATTGGGGGTTCTTGGGGGTGGGGGTTCATTCTCTTGGTTGTTGGTGCGTTGGGGGTTCTTGGGGGTGGGGTTCATTCTCTTGGTTGTTGGGGGTTCTTGGGGGTTTCATTATCTTGGTTGTTGGTGCGTTGGGGGTTCTTGGGGTTGGGGTTCATTCTCTTGGTTGTTGGTGCATTGGGGGTTATTGGGGTTGGGGGTTCATTCTCTTGGTTGTTGGTGCGTTGGGGGTTCTTGGGGTGGGGGGTTCATTCTCTTGGTTGTGGTGCGTTGGGGGTTCTTGGGGTGGGGGGTCCATCCTCTTGGTTGTTGGTGCGTTGGGGGTCCTTGGGGGTGGGGGTTCATTCTCTTGGTCAGGGGTGTGGGGGTTCATTGGTGCGTTGGGGTTCTTTTGGGGTGGGGGTCCATTCCTCTGGTTGTTGGTGCGTTGGGGGTCCTTGGGGATGGGGGTTAATTCTCTTGGGTTGGGGGGTCCATCCTTGGTTGTGGTGCGTTGGGGGCCTGGTCTTGGTTGTTGGTGCTAGGGCTCTGGGGTGGGGTTCATTCTCTTGGTTGTGGTGCGTTGGGGGTTCATTATCTTGGGGTTGGGGGTCCAATATCCTGGTTGTTGCTTGCACTGGGGGTTCTTGGGGGTGGGGGTTCATTCTCTTTGGTTGTCCACTGGGGTGGGGGGTTCATTCTCTTGGTTGTTGGTGCGTTGGGGGGTTCTTAGGGGGTGGGGTTCATTCTTGGTTGTTGGTGGGGGGTTCTTGAGGTCTTCTCTTATTGTGGCATTGGGGGTTCTTGGGGTGGGGGTCCATCTCTTGGTTGTTGGTGCTAGGGTTCTTGGGGGTGGGGTTCATCTCTTGGTTGTGGTGCGCTTGGGGGTCATTCTCTTGGTTGTTGGGCTTGAGGGGTGGGGGCTCATTCTCCTGGTTGTGGTGCATTGGGGGTTCTTGGGGGTGGGGTTCATTCTCTTGGTTGTTGGTGCGTTGGGGGTTCTTGGGGTGGGGGGGTTCATTCTCTTGGTTGTTGTCCTTGGGGGTACTTGGGGTGGGGGGTTCATTCTCTTGGTTGTTGGTGCGTTGGGGTTCTTGGGGGTGGGGGGTCTTTCATTCTCTTGGTTGTTGGCATTGGGGGGTTCTTGGTGGTGGGGAATGGACCCATTGTAATTGATATGTTTATTCTTGTTGGGGGGCTGTGGAGGGGCTCTGATGTTTGAGGGACAGCTATTTGGGAACTGTGGGGGGAGGGGATTTGGAAGGATCGTCTACATTTTTGGTTCTGGGTGGGGGGATGTGTCAACAGGCCCTGAGCAGGGCATTGAGTCTGATGCTTCTGTGTCGCTCTGAATGGGGGTCTGTTGGGTGACTGGTGTGGCGCTCGTAATTGAGTCTGGGATGCTGTGTGTCGCTCTGACTGGTGTGGCGTCAGAATTGGAGTCTGGATGCTTCTGTGTGTCGCCTGGGGGTCTGCTGGGTGACTGGTGTGGGCGTCGTAATTGAGTCTGGATGTTTCTGTGTGTCGCTCTGAATGGGGGTCTGCTGGGTGACTGGTGTGGCGTCGTAATTGGAGTCTGGATGCTTCTGTGTGTCGCTCTGAATGGGGTCTGTTGGGTGACTGGTGTGGGCGTCGTAATTGAGTCTGGAT
>NW_026287594.1:0-3713 GCF_023373465.1 Oncorhynchus keta | reverse complement strand
TCCCAGCTGCCAACTACATCTCTCTTAATGTGTTGCTATCCCAGTCTGCCAACGACATCTCTCTTTAATGTGTTGCTATCCCAGCTGCCAACTACATCTCTCTTAATGTGTTGCTATTCCAGCTGCCGACTACATCTCTCTTTAATGTGTTGCTATCCCAGCTGCCAACTACATCTCTCTTTAATGTGTTGCTATCCCAGCTGCCAACTACATCCTCTTTAATGTGTTGCTATCCCAGCTGCCAACTACATCTCTCTTTAATGTGTTGCTATCCCAGCTGCCAACTACATCTCTCTTTAATGTGTTGCTATCCCAGCTGCCAACTACATCTCTCTTTAATGTGTTGCTATCCCAGCTGCCAACTACATCTCTCTTTAATGTGTTGCTATCCCAGCTGCCAACTACATCTCTCTTTAATGTGTTGCTATCCCAGCTGCCAACTACATCTCTCTTTAATGTGTTGCTATCCCAGCTGCCAACTACATCTCTCTTTAATGTGTTGCTATCCCAGCTGCCAACTACATCTCTCTTTAATGTGTTGCTATCCCAGCTGCCAACTACATCTCTCTTTAATGTGTTGCTATCCCAGCTGCCAACTACATCTCTCTTTAATGTGTTGCTATCCCAGCTGCCAACTACATCTCTTTAATGTGTTGCTATCCCAGCTGCCAACTACATCTCTTTAATGTGTTGCTATCCCAGCTGCCAACTACATCTCTCTTTAATGTGTTGCTATCCCAGCTGCCAACTACATCTCTCTTTAATGTGTTGCTATCCCAGCTGCCAACTACATCTCTCTTTAATGTGTTGCTATCCCAGCTGCCAACTACATCTCTCTTTAATGTGTTGCTATCCCAGCTGCCAACTACATCTCTCTTTAATGTGTTGCTATCCCAGCTGCCAACTACATCTCTCTTTAATGTGTTGCTATCCCAGCTGCCAACTACATCTCTCTTTAATGTGTTGCTATCCCAGCTGCCAACTACATCTCTCTTTAATGTGTTGCTATCCCAGCTGCCAACTACATCTCTCTTTAATGTGTTGCTATCCCAGCTGCCAACTACATCTCTCTTTAATGTGTTGCTATCCCAGCTGCCAACTACATCTCTCTTTAATGTGTTGCTATCCCAGCTGCCAACTACATCTCTCTTTAATGTGTTGCTATCCCAGCTGCCAACTACATCCTCTTTTAATGTGTTGCTATCCCAGCTGCCAACTACATCTCTCTTTAATGTGTTGCTATCCCAGCTGCCAACTACATCTCTCTTTAATGTGTTGCTATCCCAGCTGCCAACTACATCATCTCTTTAATGTATTGCTATCCCAGCTGCCAACTACATCCTCTTTAATGTGTTGCTATCCCAGCTGCCAACTACATCCCTCTTTAATGTGTTGCTATCCCAGCTGCCAACTACATCTCTCTTTAATGTGTTGCTATCCCAGCTGCCAACTACATCTCTCTTTAATGTGTTGCTATCCCAGCTGCCAACTACATCCTCTTTAATGTGTTGCTATCCCATCTGCCAACTACATCTCTTTAATGTGTTGCTATCCCAGTCTGCCAACTACATCTCTCTTTAATGTGTTGCTATCCCAGCTGCCAACTACATCTCTCTTAATGTGTTGCTCTCCCATCTGCCAACTACATCTCTCTTTAATGTGTTGCTATCCCAGCTGCCAACTACATCCCTCTTTAATGTGTTGCTATCCCAGCTGCCAACTACATCCTCTTTAATGTGTTGCTATCCCAGCTGCCAACTACATCTCTCTTTAATGTGTTGCTATCCCATCTGCCAACTACATCTCTTTAATGTGTTGCCATCCCATCTGCCAACTACATCTCTTCAATGTGTTGCTATCCCAGCTGCCAACTACATCCCTCTTTAATGTGTTGCTATCCCAGCTGCCAACTACATCTCTCTTTAATGTGTTGCTATCCCAGCTGCCAACTACATCTCTCTTTAATGTGTTGCTATCCCAGCTGCCAACGACATCTCTCTTTAATGTGTTGCTATCCCAGCTGCCAACTACATCTCTTTAATGTGTTGCTATTCCAGCTGCCGACTACATCTCTCTTTAATGTGTTGCTATCCCAGCTGCCAACTACATCTCTCTTTAATGTGTTGCTATCCCAGCTGCCAACTACATCTCTCTTTAATGTGTTGCTATCCCAGCTGCCAACTACATCTCTCTTTAATGTGTTGCTATCCCAGCTGCCAACTACATCTCTCTTTAATGTGTTGCTATCCCAGCTGCCAACTACATCTCTCTTAATGTGTTGCTATCCCAGCTGCCAACTACATCTCTCTTTAATGTGTTGCTATCCCAGCTGCCAACTACAGCTCTCTTTAATGTGTTGCTATCCCAGCTGCCAACTACATCTCTCTTTAATGTGTTGCTATCCCAGCTGCCAACTACATCTCTCTTTAATGTGTTGCTATCCCAGCTGCCAACTACAGTTTACATCTCTCTTTAATGTATTGCTATCCCAGTTGCCAACTACATCTCTCTTTAATGTGTTGCTATCCCAGCTGCCAACTACATCTCTCTTTAATGTGTTGCTATCCCAGCTGCCAACTACAGTTTACATCTCTCTTAATGTATTGCTATCCCAGTTGCCAACTACATCTCTCTTTAATGTGTTGCTATCCCAGCTGCCAACTACATCTCTCTTTAATGTGTTGCTATCCCAGCTGCCAACTACATCTCTCTTTAATGTGTTGCTATCCCAGCTGCCAACTACATCTCTCTTTAATGTGTTGATATCCCAGCTGCCAACTACATCTCTTTAATGTGTTGCCTCCCATCTGCCAACTACATCTCTTTAATGTATTGCTATCCCAGCTGCCAACTACATCCCTCTTTAATGTATTGCTATCCCAGCTGCCAACTACATCCCTCTTTAATGTATTGCTATCCCAGCTGCCAACTACATCCTCTTTAATGTATTGCTATCCCAGCTGCCAACTACATCCTCTTTAATGTATTGCTATCCCAGCTGCCAACTACATCTCTTTAATCTGTAGCTCAGTTGGTAGAGCATGGCGCTTGTAACGCCAGGGTAGTGGGTTCGATTCCCGGGACCACCCATACGTAGAATGTATGCACACATGACTGTAAGTCGCTTGGATAAAAGCGTCTGCTAAATGGCATATATTATTATATATTATTTAATGTGTTGCTATCCCATCTGCCAACTACATCTCTTTAATGTGTTGCTATCCCATCTGCCAACTACATCCCTCTTTAATGTGTGTTGCTATCCCATCTGCCAACTACATCTCTTTAATGTGTTGCCCTCCCATCTGCCAACTACATCTCTTTAATGTATTGCTATCCCAGCTGCCAACTACATCTCTTTAATGTGTTGCTATCCCATCTGCCAACTACATCTCTTTAATGTGTTGCCCTCCCATCTGCCAACTACATCTCTTCAATGTGTTGCTATCCCAGCTGCCAACTACATCCCTCTTTAATGTGTTGCTATCCCATCTGCCAACTACATCTCTTTAATGTGTTGCCCCTCCCATCTGCCAACTACATCTCTTTAATGTGTTGCTATCCCATCTGCCAACTACATCTCTTTAATGTGTTGCCCTCCCATCTGCCAACTACATCTCTTCAATGTGTTGCTATCCCAGCTGCCAACTACATCCCTCTTTAATGTGTTGCTATCCCAGCTGTCAACTACATCTCTCTTTAATGTGTTGCTA
>NW_026287593.1:110000-128206 GCF_023373465.1 Oncorhynchus keta | reverse complement strand
CTACAACCAGGCAGTCATGGTGATGGACTACAACCAGGCAGTCATTGTGATGGACTACAACCAGGCAGTCATTGTGATGGACTACAACCAGGCAGTCATCGTGATGGACTACAACCAGGCAGTCATCGTGATGGACTACAACCAGGCAGTCATCGTGATGGACTACAACCAGGCAGTCATCGTGATGGACTACAACCAGGCAGTCATCGTGATGGACTACAACCAGGCAGTCATGGTGAGCCTTCAGTTAACAGCTTCACCTTGTAAAGCAGGCCTCCCGAGTGGTGCAGCGGTCAAAGACCCGGGTTCGATCCCAGGCCGTGTCACCCATGAGGCGGCGCACAGTTGGGCCCAGAGCCCCCCGGGTTAGGGGGAGGGGTTTGTCCGGCATGATGGACTACAGCCAGGCAGTATGTTACAGTCACCATGATGGACTACAGCCAGGCAGTATGTTACAGTCACCATGATGGACTACAGCCAGGCAGTATGTTACAGTCACCATGATGGACTACAACCAGGCAGTATGTTACAGTCACCATGATGGACTACAGCCAGGCAGTATGTTACAGTCACCATGATGGACTACAGCCAGGCAGTATGTTACAGTCACCATGATGGACTACAGCCAGGCAGTATGTTACAGTCACCATGATGGACTACAGCCAGGCAGTATGTTACAGTCACCATGATGGACTACAACCAGGCAGTATGTTACAGTCACCATGATGGACTACAGCCAGGCAGTATGTTACAGTCACCATGATGGACTACAACCAGGCAGTATGTTACAGTCACCATGATGGACTACAGCCAGGCAGTATGTTACAGTCACCATGATGGACTACAACCAGGCAGTATGTTACAGTCACCATGATGGACTACAGCCAGGCAGTATGTTACAGTCACCGTGATGGACTACAGCCAGGCAGTATGTTACAGTCACCATGATGGACTACAGTCAGGCAGTATGTTACAGTCACCATGATGGACTACAGCCAGGCAGTATGTTACAGTCACCATGATGGACTACAGCCAGGCAGTATGGTACAGTCACCGTGATGGACTACAGCCAGGCAGTATGTTACAGTCACCATGATGGACTACAGTCAGGCAGTATGTTACAGTCACCGTGATGGACTACAACCAGGCAGTATGTTACAGTCACCGTGATGGACTACAGCCAGGCAGTATGTTACAGTCACCGTGATGGACTACAGCCAGGCAGTATGTTACAGTCACCGTGATGGACTACAGCCAGGCAGTATGTTACAGTCACCGTGATGGACTACAGCCAGGCAGTATGTTACAGTCACCGTGATGGACTACAGCCAGGCAGTATGTTACAGTCACCGTGATGGACTACAGCCAGGCAGTATGTTACAGTCACCATGATGGACTACAACCAGGCAGTATGTTACAGTCACCATGATGGACTACAGCCAGGCAGTATGTTACAGTCACCATGATGGACTACAGCCAGGCAGTATGTTACAGTCACCATGATGGACTACAGCCAGGCAGTATGTTACAGTCACCATGATGGACTACAGCCAGGCAGTATGTTACAGTCACCATGATGGACTACAGCCAGGCAGTATGTTACAGTCACCATGATGGACTACAACCAGGCAGTATGTTACAGTCACCATGATGGACTACAGCCAGGCAGTATGTTACAGTCACCATGATGGACTACAGCCAGGCAGTATGTTACAGTCACCATGATGGACTACAACCAGGCAGTATGTTACAGTCACCATGATGGACTACAGCCAGGCAGTATGTTACAGTCACCATGATGGACTACAGTCAGGCAGTATGTTACAGTCACCATGATGGACTACAACCAGGCAGTATGTTACAGTCACCATGATGGACTACAGCCAGGCAGTATGTTACAGTCACCATGATGGACTACAACCAGGCAGTATGTTACAGTCACCATGATGGACTACAGCCAGGCAGTATGTTACAGTCACCGTGATGGACTACAACCAGGCAGTATGTTACAGTCACCGTGATGGACTACAGCCAGGCAGTATGTTACAGTCACCATGATGGACTACAGCCAGGCAGTATGTTACAGTCACCATGATGGACTACAGCCAGGCAGTATGTTACAGTCACCATGATGGACTACAACCAGGCAGTATGTTACAGTCACCATGATGGACTACAACCAGGCAGTATGTTACAGTCACCATGATGGACTACAGCCAGGCAGTATGTTACAGTCACCATGATGGACTACAGCCAGGCAGTATGTTACAGTCACCATGATGGACTACAGCCAGGCAGTATGTTACAGTCACCATGATGGACTACAGCCAGGCAGTATGTTACAGTCACCGTGATGGACTACAACCAGGCAGTATGTTACAGTCACCATGATGGACTACAGCCAGGCAGTATGTTACAGTCACCATGATGGACTACAGCCAGGCAGTATGTTACAGTCACCATGATGGACTACAGCCAGGCAGTATGTTACAGTCACCATGATGGACTACAGCCAGGCAGTATGTTACAGTCACCATGATGGACTACAGCCAGGCAGTATGTTACAGTCACCATGATGGACTACAGCCAGGCAGTATGTTACAGTCACCATGATGGACTACAGCCAGGCAGTATGTTACAGTCACCATGATGGACTACAGCCAGGCAGTATGTTACAGTCACCATGATGGACTACAACCAGGCAGTATGTTACAGTCACCATGATGGACTACAGCCAGGCAGTATGTTACAGTCACCATGATGGACTACAGCCAGGCAGTATGTTACAGTCACCATGATGGACTACAGCCAGGCAGTATGTTACAGTCACCATGATGGACTACAGCCAGGCAGTATGTTACAGTCACCATGATGGACTACAGCCAGGCAGTATGTTACAGTCACCATGATGGACTACAGCCAGGCAGTATGTTACAGTCACCATGATGGACTACAACCAGGCAGTATGTTACAGTCACCATGATGGACTACAGCCAGGCAGTATGTTACAGTCACCGTGATGGACTACAACCAGGCAGTATGTTACAGTCACCATGATGGACTACAACCAGGCAGTATGTTACAGTCACCATGATGGACTACAACCAGGCAGTATGTTACAGTCACCGTGATGGACTACAGCCAGGCAGTATGTTACAGTCACCATGATGGACTACAGCCAGGCAGTATGTTACAGTCACCATGATGGACTACAGCCAGGCAGTATGTTACAGTCACCATGATGGACTACAACCAGGCAGTATGTTACAGTCACCGTGATGGACTACAGCCAGGCAGTATGTTACAATCACCGTGATGGACTACAGCCAGGCAGTATGTTACAATCACCATGATGGACTACAGCCAGGCAGTATGTTACAGTCACCATGATGGACTACAGCCAGGCAGTATGTTACAGTCACCATGATGGACTACAGCCAGGCAGTATGTTACAGTCACCATGATGGACTACAGCCAGGCAGTATGTTACAGTCACCATGATGGACTACAGTCAGGCAGTATGTTACAATCACCATGATGGACTACAGTCAGGCAGTATGTTACAATCACCATGATGGACTACAGCCAGGCAGTATGTTACAGTCACCATGATGGACTACAGCCAGGCAGTATGTTACAGTCACCGTGATGGACTACAGCCAGGCAGTATGTTACAGTCACCATGATGGACTACAGCCAGGCAGTATGTTACAGTCACCATGATGGACTACAACCAGGCAGTATGTTACAGTCACCATGATGGACTACAGCCAGGCAGTATGTTACAGTCACCATGATGGACTACAGCCAGGCAGTATGTTACAGTCACCATGATGGACTACAGCCAGGCAGTATGTTACAGTCACCATGATGGACTACAGCCAGGCAGTATGTTACAGTCACCATGATGGACTACAGCCAGGCAGTATGTTACAGTCACCATGATGGACTACAGCCAGGCAGTATGTTACAGTCACCATGATGGACTACAGCCAGGCAGTATGTTACAGTCACCATGATGGACTACAGCCAGGCAGTATGTTACAGTCACCGTGATGGACTACAGCCAGGCAGTATGTTACAGTCACCATGATGGACTACAGCCAGGCAGTATGTTACAGTCACCATGATGGACTACAGCCAGGCAGTATGTTACAGTCACCATGATGGACTACAGCCAGGCAGTATGTTACAGTCACCGTGATGGACTACAGCCAGGCAGTATGTTACAGTCACCATGATGGACTACAGCCAGGCAGTATGTTACAGTCACCATGATGGACTACAACCAGGCAGTATGTTACAGTCACCATGATGGACTACAGCCAGGCAGTATGTTACAGTCACCGTGATGGACTACAGCCAGGCAGTATGTTACAGTCACCATGATGGACTACAGCCAGGCAGTATGTTACAGTCACCATGATGGACTACAGCCAGGCAGTATGTTACAGTCACCATGATGGACTACAGCCAGGCAGTATGTTACAGTCACCATGATGGACTACAGCCAGGCAGTATGTTACAGTCACCATGATGGACTACAGCCAGGCAGTATGTTACAGTCACCATGATGGACTACAACCAGGCAGTATGTTACAGTCACCGTGATGGACTACAGCCAGGCAGTATGTTACAGTCACCATGATGGACTACAGCCAGGCAGTATGTTACAGTCACCATGATGGACTACAGCCAGGCAGTATGTTACAGTCACCGTGATGGACTACAGCCAGGCAGTATGTTACAGTCACCGTGATGGACTACAGCCAGGCAGTATGTTACAGTCACCATGATGGACTACAGCCAGGCAGTATGTTACAGTCACCATGATGGACTACAGCCAGGCAGTATGTTACAGTCACCATGATGGACTACAGCCAGGCAGTATGTTACAGTCACCATGATGGACTACAGCCAGGCAGTATGTTACAGTCACCGTGATGGACTACAGCCAGGCAGTATGTTACAGTCACCATGATGGACTACAGCCAGGCAGTATGTTACAGTCACCGTGATGGACTACAACCAGGCAGTATGTTACAGTCACCATGATGGACTACAGTTCAACTGACACTTATATCAATAGCCAAAATTCAAAATCAATTTGCGAGAATTATCTCAACGACCTGTCTTGTAGCATGACTCACTTGCTATGAACCATGGGTACTAGAAGGTTTAGCTAGCTAGTTAATAACGGACAAGTGACCGGCTCAGGTTTAGCTAGCTACTTAGTAATGGGGAAGTGACTGGCTCAGGAGCCCGATGGCTCGACACCTGGCGTTTGAGATTGACTCGTGAACGGGCATATGGAATGATCCAGTGCTCAGTTTGAGATTGACTCGTGAACGGGCATATGGAATGATCCAGTGCTCAGTTTGAGATTGACTCGTGAACGGGCATATGGAATGATCCAGTGCTCAGTTTGAGATTGACTCGTGAACGGGCATATGGAATGATCCAGTGCTCAGTTTGAGATTGACTCGTGAACGGGCATATGGAATGATCCAGTGCTCAGTTTGAGATTGACTCGTGAACGGGCATATGGAATGATCCAGTGCTCAGTTTGAGATTGACTCGTGAACGGGCATATGGAATGATCCAGTGCTCAGTTTGAGATTCAGTACAGTCACATATTTTCCCAATGAGCTAGAGTTAATTCCCAGGCTTTCCAGAAATCCCAGTTGGAATATTCACATATTTCCTGCTTATTCTCTTCTGATTCTGGGAATTTTCCAACCAGGGAATTTTGGGCAAGTCACAAGAATTTTGAAACCTTACAGTGAATTAACAGTAACCAGTGTGATATAGTGCAGCTCTACCCTACAGGAACCCCTTCTCTCTCAATCACCAATCACTATCAGGCTACAGGGGCCTGAGAGGGACAAATGAGAGAAGGAAACTAAAAGGGCTTTGAGATGTCATTCTCCTAATCAACATGATTTGTGATGTTCCTGTAATGGATGTGTGACTCAGGGAACAAGGTATATGGGAGAGAGGGGAGAGGGGAGTGGAGAGGGGAGTGGAGAGGAGAGAGAGGAGTGGAGAGAGGAGAGGAGGGGGAGGGGAGGAGAGAGAGAGAGAGAGGAGAGGGGAGAGAGAGAGGAGAGGAGAGGGGGGGAGAGAGAGGAGAGGAGAGGAGAGGAGAGGAGGGAGAGGAGAGGAGAGGAGAGGAGAGAGGAGAGGGGAGAGGGGAGTGGAGAGGGGAGAGAGGAGAGAGAGAGGAGAGAGGGGAGAGGGGAGTGGAGAGGGGAGAGGGGAGGAGAGGAGAGGGAGAGGCGAGAGAGAGGAGAGGAGAGGGGAGGAGAGGAGAGGAGAGGAGAGAGAGGAGAGAGGGAGAGAGGGGAGTGGAGAGAGGGGAGAGGAGAGAGAGAGGAGAGAGAGGAGAGGAGAGGAGAGGGGAGTGGAGAGGAGAGAGAGGAGAGGAGAGAGGGGAGTGGAGAGAGGGGAGAGGAGAGAGAGAGGAGAGAGAGGAGAGGAGAGAGGGGAGTGGAGAGAGGAGAGGGGAGGAGAGGAGAGAGAGAGGAGAGGGGAGGAGAGGAGAGACAGAGAGGAGAGGAGAGGGGAGAGAGAGGAGAGAGGAGAGAGAGAGAGGGAGAGGAGAGGAGAGGAGAGAGAGAGAGGACAGTGAGAGAGAGAGAGGACAGTGAGAGAGAGAGAGGAGAGAGAGAGGAGAGAGAGAGAGCGAGCGACGAAGGGGACAGTTTGAGAGAGAGAGAGAGAGGACAGTGAGAGAGAGGACGGTGAGAGAGAGAGGACAGTGAGAGAGAGAGAGGACAGTGAGGGAGGACAGTGAGAGAGAGGACGGTGAGAGAGAGAGGACAGTGAGAGAGAGGACGGTGAGAGAGAGAGGACAGTGAGAGAGAGAGAGGACAGTGAGAGAGAGAGAGGACAGTGAGAGAGAGAGAGGACAGTGAGAGAGAGAGGACAGTGAGAGAGAGAGAGAGAGGACAGTGAGAGAGAGAGAGGACAGTGAGAGAGAGAGAGGACAGTGAGAGAGAGAGAGGACAGTGAGAGAGAGAGGACAGTGAGAGAGAGAGGACAGTGAGAGAGAGAGGACAGTGAGAGAGAGAGAGGACAGTGAGAGAGAGAGGACAGTGAGAGAGAGAGGACAGTGAGAGAGAGAGGACAGTGAGAGAGAGAGAGACAGTGAGAGAGAGAGGACAGTGAGAGAGAGAGGACAGTGAGAGAGAGAGAGGACAGTGAGAGAGAGAGAGGACAGTGAGAGAGATAGAGGACAGTGAGAGAGAGAGGACAGTGAGAGAGAGAGGACAGTGAGAGAGAGAGAGGACAGTGAGAGAGAGAGAGGACAGTGAGAGTGTGGCCTCATCTTCTCTGTCTCCTCATAGTAAAGGGGGTTCAGGAACTCATGTCTGTTATCTATAGACTCTGTTATTCAACCAGTTCCCCTATAGTTACTCAACATTAACATAGATCAGTCCCCTAGAATTATTCAACATTAACATAGATCAGTCCCCTATAGTTACTCAACATTAACATAGATCAGTCCCCTAGAATTACTCAACATTAACATAGATCAGTCCCCTAGAGTTACTCAACATTAACATAGATCAGTCCCCTAGAGTTACTCAACATTAACATAGATCAGTCCCCTAGAGTTACTCAACATTAACATAGATCAGTCCCCTAGAGTTACTCAACATTAACATAGATCAGTCCCCTAGAGTTACTCAACATTAACATAGATCAGTCCCCTAGAGTTACTCAACATTAACATAGATCAGTCCCCTAGAGTTACTCAACATTAACATAGATCAGTCCCCTAGAGTTACTCAACATTAACATAGATCAGTCCCTAGAGTTACTCAACATTAACATAGATCAGTCCCCTATAGTTACTCAACATTAACATAGAGCAGTCCCCTAGAGTTCCCCTACAGTAGAGTAGCCAGTCTTACTGTATGGTGTACTACAGTAGAGTAGCCAGTCTTACTGTATGTTATCTACAGTAGAGTAGCCAGTCTTACTGTATGGTTTATTATAGTAGAGTAGCCAGTCTTACTGTATGGTATCTACAGTAGAGTAGCCAGTCTTACTGTATGGTATCTACAGTAGAGTAGCCAGTCTTACTGTATGGTGTATTATAGTAGAGTAGCCAGTCTTACTGTATGGTGTATTATAGTAGAGTAGCCAGTCTTACTGTATGGTATCTACAGTAGAGTAGCCAGCCTTACTGTATGGTATCTACAGTAGAGTAGCCAGTCTTACTGTATGGTGTATTATAGTAGAGTAGCCAGTCTTACTGTATGGTATCTACAGTAGAGTAGCCAGTCTTACTGTATGGTGTACTATAGTAGAGTAGCCAGTCTTACTGTATGGTGTACTATAGTAGAGTAGCCAGTCTTACTGTATGGTGTATTATAGTAGAGTAGCCAGCCTTACTGTATGGTGTACTACAGTAGAGTAGCCAGTCTTACTGTATGGTGTACTACAGTAGAGTAGCCAGTCTTACTGTATGGTGTACTATAGTAGAGTAGCCAGTCTTACTGTATGGTGTACTACAGTAGAGTAGCCAGTCTTACTGTATGGTGTACTACAGTAGAGTAGCCAGTCTTACTGTATGGTGTACTACAGTAGAGTAGCCAGTCTTACTGTATGGTGTACTACAGTAGAGTAGCCAGTCTTACTGTATGGTGTACTACAGTAGAGTAGCCAGTCTTACTGTATGGTGTACTACAGTAGAGTAGCCAGTCTTACTGTATGGTGTACTACAGTAGAGTAGCCAGTCTTACTGTATGGTGTACTACAGTAGAGTAGCCAGTCTTACTGTATGGTGTACTACAGTAGAGTAGCCAGTCTTACTGTATGGTGTACTACAGTAGAGTAGCCAGTCTTACTGTATGGTGTACTATAGTAGAGTAGCCAGTCTTACTGTATGGTGTACTACAGTAGAGTAGCCAGTCTTACTGTATGGTGTACTATAGTAGAGTAGCCAGTCTTACTGTATGGTGTACTACAGTAGAGTAGCCAGCCTTACTGTATGGTGTACTACAGTAGAGTAGCCAGTCTTACTGTATGGTGTACTATAGTAGAGTAGCCAGTCTTACTGTATGGTGTACTACAGTAGAGTAGCCAGTCTTACTGTATGGTGTACTACAGTAGAGTAGCCAGTCTTACTGTATGGTGTACTACAGTAGAGTAGCCAGTCTTACTGTATGGTGTACTATAGTAGAGTAGCCAGTCTTACTGTATGGTGTACTACAGTAGAGTAGCCAGTCTTACTGTATGGTGTACTACAGTAGAGTAGCCAGTCTTACTGTATGGTGTACTACAGTAGAGTAGCCACTCTTACTGTATGGTGTACTACAGTAGAGTAGCCAGTCTTACTGTATGGTGTACTACAGTAGAGTAGCCAGTCTTACTGTATGGTGTACTATAGTAGAGTAGCCAGTCTTACTGTATGGTGTACTATAGTAGAGTAGCCAGTCTTACTGTATGGTGTACTATAGTAGAGTAGCCAGTCTTACTGTATGGTGTACTATAGTAGAGTAGCCAGCCTTACTGTATGGTGTACTATAGTAGAGTAGCCAGTCTTACTGTATGGTATCTACAGTAGAGTAGCCAGTCTTACTGTATGGTGTACTATAGTAGAGTAGCCAGCCTTACTGTATGGTGTACTACAGTAGAGTAGCCAGTCTTACTGTATGGTGTACTATAGTAGAGTAGCCAGCCTTACTGTATGGTGTACTATAGTAGAGTAGCCAGTCTTACTGTATGGTGTACTACAGTAGAGTAGCCAGTCTTACTGTATGGTGTACTATAGTAGAGTAGCCAGCCCCGTTTACTGCCTAAATGTGGCTGTAATCGACCTGCATGGTTCTCCTCTGCGTGGTGTTGTGTTGCAGGTTGTGTTGTCTTTGGAGTTATTCATTGTCAAGCTTTTAAAACCGATGCCAGACTGCAACATTTTAGTAGCCCGGCTCGGACTTTGGCACGTGTCTGTACCCCCCTCACTCTGCTGTCATCGGGACACACGAAAAGCAGAGACATGGAAGTTGAATTCACCAGCGTGGGCACATCAGGCTGTGATTTAAATAAAGTCGATGACTCATTTATAGTCGTCTGTGTGTCCTATTCGACCCGCGGGCCTTGAGCCCTATTAGCTTAGGTTCTGACTGACTCGTGATCATTTCCCCCTTGGATTGTATTGACATTCCCGACCACAGTGGTCTGTTCATGTCATAGAAAATAAAAAATATTGAGTCATTGAAAGTGAAAACAGTGTGTCCCTAAAGGCTGGAGGCAACAAACAACCAATCAGCAGGGATTTACAACATCTCTGTTTTTAAGAGACGACCATGAGAAATGTTTTGGTGAATTACTGTATGTATTGATCAGGAGTTGAACTGCATCCATCCGTTCTGACAACGATGCCTTACTGTACGTTGAAACGCTGTGACTCAGACAGAACCGGGTTTTTAAAATAAATAAAAAAAACCTTCTTTAGGAACTTTTTAAACAAAAACTGGGAATTTTATATGTTTGGCTGATATTATGATTGTCTGTTTGTTTCAAATCTGCAAAGTAGTCCAGGACAAACCAGAACCCCTCCACATGGACTCTGTACCGTAACACCCTGTATATAGCCTCCACATTGACTCTGTACCGTAACACCCTGTATATAGCCTCCACATTCACTCTGTACCGTAATACCCTGTATATAGCCTCCACATTGACTCTGTACCGTAACACCCTGTATATAACCTCCACATTGACTCTGTACCGTAACACCCTGTATATTGACTCTGTACCGTAACACCCTGTATATAGCCTCCACATTGACTCTGTACCGTAACACCCTGTATATAACCTCCACATTGACTCTGTACCGTAACACCCTGTATATAACCTCCACATTGACTCTGTACCGTAACACCCTGTATATTGACTCTGTACCGTAACACCCTGTATATAGCCTCCACATTGACTCTGTACCGTAACACCCTGTATATAGCCTCCACATTGACTCTGTACCGTAACACCCTGTATATAGTCTCCACATTGACTCTGTACCGTAATACCCTGTATATAGCCTCCACATTGACTCTGTACCGGTACCCCCTGTATATAACCTCCACATTGACTCTGTACCGTAATACCCTGTATATAGCCTCCACATTGACTCTGTACCGGTACCCCCTGTATATAACCTCCACATTGACTCTGTACCGTAATACCCTGTATATAGCCTCCACAATGACTCTGTACCGGTACCCCCCTGTATATAACCTCCACATTGACTCTGTACCGTAATACCCTGTATATAGTCTCCACATTGACTCTGTACCGTAATACCCTGTATATAGTCTCCACATTGACTCTGTACCGTAATACCCTGTATATAGCCTCCACATTGACTCTGTACCGTAATACCCTGTATATAGCCTCCACATTGACTCTGTACCGTAATACCCTGTATATAGCCTCCACATTGACTCTGTACCGGTACCCCCTGTATATAGCCTCCACATTGACTCTGTACCAGTACCCCCTGTATATAGCCTCCACATTGACTCTGTACTGGTACCCCCTGTATATAGCCTCCACATTGACTCTGTACCGTAATACCCTGTATATAGCCTCCACATTGACTCTGTACCGTAACACCCTGTATATAGCCTCCACATTGACTCTGTACCGTAATACCCTGTATATAGCCTCCACATTGACTCTGTACCGTAATACCCTGTATATAGCCTCCACAGACACTCTGTACCGTAATACCCTGTATATAGTCTCCACATTGCCTCTGTACCGTAATACCCTGTATATAGCCTCCACATTGACTCTGTACCGTAATACCCTGTATATAGCCTCCACATTGACTCTGTACCGTAACACCCTGTATATAGCCTCCACATTGACTCTGTACCGTAATACCCTGTATATAGCCTCCACATTGACTCTGTACCGTAATACCCTGTATATAGCCTCCACATTGACTCTGTACCGTAATACCCTGTATATAGCCTCCACATTGACTCTGTACCGTAATACCCTGTATATAGCCTCCACATTGACTCTGTACCGTAATACCCTGTATATAGCCTCCACATTGACTCTGTACCGTAATACCTTGTATATAGCCTCCACATTGACTCTGTACCGTAATACCCTGTATATAACCTCCACATTGACTCTGTACCAGTACCCCCTGTATATAGCCTCCACATTGACTCTGTACCGTAACACCTTGTATATAGCCTCCACATTGACTCTGTACCGTAATACCCTGTATATAGCCTCCACATTGACTCTGTACCGTAACACCCTGTATATAGCCTCCACATTGACTCTGTACCGTAATACCCTGTATATAGCCTCCACAGACACTCTGTACCGTAATACCCTGTATATAGTCTCCACATTGCCTCTGTACCGTAATACCCTGTATATAACCTCCACATTGACTCTGTACCGTAATACCCTGTATATAGCCTCCACATTGACTCTGTACCGTAATACCCTGTATATAACCTCCACATTGACTCTGTACCGTAATACCCTGTATATAGCCTCCACATTGACTCTGTACCGTAATACCCTGTATATAGCCTCCACATTGACTCTGTACCGTAATACCCTGTATATAGCCTCCACATTGACTCTGTACCGTAATACCCTGTATATAGCCTCCACATTGACTCTGTACCGTAACACCCTGTATATAGCCTCCACATTGACTTTGTACCGTAATACCCTGTATATAGCCTCCACATTGACTCTGTACCATAATACCCTGTATATAGCCTCCACACTGACTCTGTACCGGTACCCCTGTATATAGCCTCCACACTGACTCTGTACCGGTACCCCCTGTATATAGCCTCCACATTGACTCTGTACCGTAATACCCTGTATATAGCCTCCACATTGACTCTGTACCGTAATACCCTGTATATAGCCTCCACATTGACTCTGTACCGTAATACCCTGTATATAGCCTCCACATTGACTCTGTACCGTAACACCCTGTATATAACCTCCACATTGACTCTGTACCGTAACACTGTATAATACCTTGTATATAGACTACACATTGACTCTGTACCGTAATACCCTGTATATAGCCTCCACATTGACTCTGTACCGTAACACCCTGTATATAGCCTCCACATTGACTCTGTACCGTAACACCCTGTATATAGCCTCCACATTGACTCTGTACCGGTACCCCCTGTATATAGCCTCCACATTGACTCTGTACCGTAACACCCTGTATATAACCTCCACATTGACTCTGTACCGTAACACCCTGTATATTGACTCTGTACCGTAACACCCTGTATATAGCCTCCACATTGACTCTGTACCGTAATACCCTGTATATAACCTCCACATTGACTCTGTACCGTAACACCCTGTATATAACCTCCACATTGACTCTGTACCGTAACACCCTGTATATTGACTCTGTACCGTAACACCCTGTATATAGCCTCCACATTGACTCTGTACCGTAACACCCTGTATATAGCCTCCACATTGACTCTGTACCGTAACACCCTGTATATAGTCTCCACATTGACTCTGTACCGTAATACCCTGTATATAGCCTCCACATTGACTCTGTACCGGTACCCCCTGTATATAACCTCCACATTGACTCTGTACCGTAATACCCTGTATATAGCCTCCACATTGACTCTGTACCGGTACCCCCTGTATATAACCTCCACATTGACTCTGTACCGTAATACCCTGTATATAGCCTCCACAATGACTCTGTACCGGTACCCCCTGTATATAACCTCCACATTGACTCTGTACCGTAATACCCTGTATATAGTCTCCACATTGACTCTGTACCGTAATACCCTGTATATAGTCTCCACATTGACTCTGTACCGTAATACCCTGTATATAGCCTCCACATTGACTCTGTACCGTAATACCCTGTATATAGCCTCCACATTGACTCTGTACCGTAATACCCCTGTATATAGCCTCCACATTGACTCTGTACCGGTACCCCCTGTATATAGCCTCCACATTGACTCTGTACCAGTACCCCTGTATATAGCCTCCACATTGACTCTGTACTGGTACCCCTGTATATAGCCTCCACATTGACTCTGTACCGTAATACCCTGTATATAGCCTCCACATTGACTCTGTACCGTAACACCCTGTATATAGCCTCCACATTGACTCTGTACCGTAATACCCTGTATATAGCCTCCACATTGACTCTGTACCGTAATACCCTGTATATAGCCTCCACAGACACTCTGTACCGTAATACCCTGTATATAGTCTCCACATTGCCTCTGTACCGTAATACCCTGTATATAGCCTCCACATTGACTCTGTACCGTAATACCCTGTATATAGCCTCCACATTGACTCTGTACCGTAACACCCTGTATATAGCCTCCACATTGACTCTGTACCGTAATACCCTGTATATAGCCTCCACATTGACTCTGTACCGTAATACCCTGTATATAGCCTCCACATTGACTCTGTACCGTAATACCCTGTATATAGCCTCCACATTGACTCTGTACCGTAATACCCTGTATATAGCCTCCACATTGACTCTGTACCGTAATACCCTGTATATAGCCTCCACATTGACTCTGTACCGTAATACCTTGTATATAGCCTCCACATTGACTCTGTACCGTAATACCCTGTATATAACCTCCACATTGACTCTGTACCAGTACCCCCTGTATATAGCCTCCACATTGACTCTGTACCGTAACACCTTGTATATAGCCTCCACATTGACTCTGTACCGTAATACCCTGTATATAGCCTCCACATTGACTCTGTACCGTAACACCCTGTATATAGCCTCCACATTGACTCTGTACCGTAATACCCTGTATATAGCCTCCACAGACACTCTGTACCGTAATACCCTGTATATAGTCTCCACATTGCCTCTGTACCGTAATACCCTGTATATAACCTCCACATTGACTCTGTACCGTAATACCCTGTATATAGCCTCCACATTGACTCTGTACCGTAATACCCTGTATATAACCTCCACATTGACTCTGTACCGTAACACCCTGTATATAGCCTCCACATTGACTCTGTACCGTAATACCCTGTATATAGCCTCCACATTGACTCTGTACCGTAACACCCTGTATATAGCCTCCACATTGACTCTGTACCGTAATACCCTGTATATAGCCTCCACATTGACTCTGTACCGTAACACCCTGTATATAGCCTCCACATTGACTTTGTACCGTAATACCCTGTATATAGCCTCCACATTGACTCTGTACCATAATACCCTGTATATAGCCTCCACACTGACTCTGTACCGGTACCCCCTGTATATAGCCTCCACACTGACTCTGTACCGGTACCCCCTGTATATAGCCTCCACATTGACTCTGTACCGTAATACCCTGTATATAGCCTCCACATTGACTCTGTACCGTAATACCCTGTATATAGCCTCCACATTGACTCTGTACCGTAATACCCTGTATATAGCCTCCACATTGACTCTGTACCGTAACACCCTGTATATAACCTCCACATTGACTCTGTACCGTAACACTGTATAATACCTTGTATATAGACTACACATTGACTCTGTACCGTAATACCCTGTATATAGCCTCCACATTGACTCTGTACCGTAACACCCTGTATATAGCCTCCACATTGACTCTGTACCGGTACCCCCTGTATATAGCCTCCACATTGACTCTGTACTGTAACACCCTGTATATAGCCTCCACATTGACTCTGTACCGTAATACCCTGTATATAGCCTCCACATTGACTCTGTACCGTAATACCCTGTATATAGCCTCCACATTGACTCTATACCGTAATACCCTGTATATAGCCTCCACATTGACCCTGTACTGGTACCCCCTGTATATAGTCTCCACATTGGCTCTGCACCGTAATACCCTGTATATAGCCCCCACATTGACTCTGTACCGGTACCCCCTGTATATAGCCTCCACATTGACTCTGTACCGGTACCCCCTGTATATAGCCTCCACATTTACTCTGTACCGGTACCCCCTGTATATTACCACGGGAACAACAGGGTGACTGAGACAAGACAGGGTGACTGGGACAAGACAGGGTGACTGAGACAAGACAGGGTGACTGAGACAAGACAGGGTGACTGAGACAAGACAGGGTGACTGAGACAAGACAGGCTGACTGAGACAAGACAGGGTGACTGAGACAAGACAGGGTGACTGAGACAAGACAGGCTGACTGAGACAAGACAGGGTGACTGAGACAAGACAGGGTGACTGAGACAAGACAGGCTGACTGGGACAAGACAGGGTGGCTGAGACAAGACAGGCTGACTGAGACAAGACAGGCTGACTGGGACAAGACAGGCTGACTGGGACAAGACAGGGTGGCTGAGACAAGACAGGCTGACTGAGACAAGACAGGCTGACTGAGACAAGACAGGGTGACTGAGACAAGACAGGCTGACTGAGACAAGACAGGCTGACTGGGACAAGACAGGCTGACTGGGACAAGACAGGGTGGCTGAGACAAGACAGGCTGACTGAGACAAGACAGGGTGACAGACACCTTGTCCCTACAGGTCTAACCGATGACACAAGTCACTGTGTTGCGATGAGAACACGGAAGCAACACGTGATGTTTTAAACATACTAGCTGGAAATGAAACGAGCCCAGGTGACTGATAACGAGCCCAGGTGACTGATAACGAGCCCAGGTGACTGATAACGAGCCCAGGTGACTGATAACGAGCCCAGGTGACTGATAACGAGCCCAGGTGACTGATAACGAGCCCAGGTGACTGATAACGAGCCCAGGTGACTGATAACGAGCCCAGGTGACTGATAACGAGCCCAGGTGACTGATAACGAGCCCAGGTGACTGATAACGAGCCCAGGTGACTGATAACGAGCCCAGGTGACTGATAACGAGCCCAGGTGACTGATAACGAGCCCAGGTGACTGATAACGAGCCCAGGTGACTGACTGACTAACGAGCCCAGGTGACTGATAACCCAGCCCAGGTGACTGATAACGAGCCCAGGTGACTGAGACGAGCCCAGGTGACTGATAACGAGCCCAGGTGACTGATAACGAGCCCAGGTGACTGATAACGAGCCCAGGTGACTGATAACGAGCCCAGGTGACTGATAACGAGCCCAGGTGACTGATAACGAGCCCAGGTGACTGATAACGAGCCCAGGTGACTGATAACGAGCCCAGGTGACTGATAACGAGCCCAGGTGACTGATAACGAGCCCAGGTGACTGATAACGAGCCCAGGTGACTGATAACGAGCCCAGGTGACTGATAACGAGCCCAGGTGACTGATAACGAGCCCAGGTGACTGATAACGAGCCCAGGTGACTGATAACGAGCCCAGGTGACTGATAACGAGCCCAGGTGACTGATAACGAGCCCAGGTGACTGATAACGAGCCCAGGTGACTGATAACGAGCCCAGGTGACTGATAACGAGCCCAGGTGACTGATAACGAGCCCAGGTGACTGATAACGAGCCCAGGTGACTGATAACGAGCCCAGGTGACTGATAACGAGCCCAGGTGACTGATAACGAGCCCAGGTGACTGATAACGAGCCCAGGTGACTGATAACGAGCCCAGGTGACTGATAACCAGTCTTTATAAATCAAGGTCAGTGTGAGCAGGAAGACTTCAGGGAAACATCCTCTCGTATCTCAGCCTGTTATTAGTGAACGCTGAGTGACGCCATGTTGATCACACTCCTCTTAATAATGACAACAGAAGAAGACAGGGTGGGTGTATCTCTCTGCTCCAGGACAACAGAAGAAGACAGGGTGGGTGTATCTCTCTGCTCCAGGACAACAGAAGAAGACAGGGTGGGTGTATCTCTCTGCTCCAGGACAACAGAAGAAGACAGGGTGGGTGTATCTCTCTGCTCCAGGACAACAGAAGAAGACAGGGTGGGTGTATCTCTCTGCTCCAGGACAACAGAAGAAGACAGGGTGGGTGTATCTCTCTGCTCCAGGACAACAGAAGAAGACAGGGTGGGTTTATCTCTCTGCTCCAGGACAACAGAAGAAGACAGGGTGGGTTTATCTCTCTGCTCCAGGACAACAGAAGAAGACAGGGTGGGTGTATCTCTGCTCCAGGACAACAGAAGAAGACAGGGTGGGTTTATCTCTCTGCTCCAGGACAACAGAAGAAGACAGGGTGGGTGTATCTCTCTGCTC
>NW_026287593.1:65000-100000 GCF_023373465.1 Oncorhynchus keta | reverse complement strand
TAGTGCTGCAACATATTACGATTCTACAGAGCTCTGTGTGTGTGAGAAACAATGTTAGTGTCGTGAACCTGGACTACGTTATAACTGTCATATACCTGGCAGGAAGACCACGATGAACACACAGGGACAATGTCGTGAACCTGGCCTACATTATAACTGTCATATACCTGGCAGGAAGACCACGATGAACACACAGGGACAATGTCGTGAACCTGGCCTACATTATAACTGTCATATACCTGGCAGGAAGACCACGATGAACACACAGGGACAATGTCGTGAACCTGGCCTACATTATAACCTGGCCTACATTATAACTGTCATATACCTGGCAGGAAGACCACAATGAACACACAGAGACAATGTCGTGAACCTGGCCTACATTATAACCTGGCAGGAAGACCATGATGAACACACAGGGACAATGTTGTGAACCTGGCCTACATTATAACCTGGCAGGAAGACCACGATGAACACACAGGGACAATGTCATGAACCTGGCCTACATTACAACCTGGCCTACGTTATAACCTGGCAGGAAGACCACAATGAACACACAGAGACAATGTCATGAACCTGGCCTACGTTATAACTGTCATATACCTGGCAGGAAGACCACGATGAACACACAAGGACAATGTCATGAACCTGGCCTACATTATAACCTGGCAGGAAGACCACGATGAACACAAGGACAGTGTCATGAACCTGGCCTACATTACAACCTGGCAGGAAGACCATGATGAACACACAGGGACAATGTCGTTAACCTGGCCTACATTATAACCTGGCAGGAAGACCATGATGAACACACAGAGACAATGTCGTGAACCTGGCCTACATTCTAACCTGGCCTACATTATAACTGTCATATACCTGGCAGGAAGACCACGATGAAGACCACCAGTCTCACAGCAAACAGACCAGTCTCACAGCTAACAGACCAGTCACACAGCTAACAGACCAGTCTCACAGCTAACAGACCAGTCTCACAGCTAACAGACCAGTCTCACAGCTAACAGACCAGACCAGTCTCACAGCTAACAGACCAGTCTCACAGCTAACAGACCAGTCTCACAGCTAACAGACCAGTCTCACAGCTAACAGACCAGTCTCACAGCTAACAGACCAGTCTCACAGCTAACAGACCAGTCTCACAGCTAACAGACCAGACCAGTCTCACAGCTAACAGACCAGTCTCTCAGCTAACAGACCAGTCTCACAGCTAACAGACCAGTCTCTCAGCTAACAGACCAGTCTCACAGCTAACAGACCAGTCTCTCAGCTAACAGACCAGTCTCACAGCTAACAGACCAGTCTCTCAGCTAACAGACCAGTCTCTCAGCTAACAGACCAGTCTCACAGCTAACAGACCAGTCTCACAGCTAACAGACCAGTCTCTCAGCTAACAGACCAGACCAGTCTCACAGCTAACAGACCAGTCTCACAGCTAACAGACCAGTCTCACAGCTAACAGACCAGTCTCTCAGCTAACAGACCAGTCTCTCAGCTAACAGACCAGTCTCACAGCTAACAGACCAGTCTCTCAGCTAACAGACCAGTCTCACAGCTAACAGACCAGTCTCACCTAGTCTCACAGCTAACAGACCAGTCTCTCAGCTAACAGACCAGTCTCTCAGCTAACCAGAGCTAACAGACCAGTCTCACAAAAGACCAGTCTAAACAGACCAGTCTCTCAGCTAACAGACCAGTCTCTCAGCTAACAGACCAGTCTCTCAGCTAACAGACCAGTCTCACAGCTAACAGACCAGACCCAGTCTCTCAGCTAACAGACCAGTCTCTCAGCTAACAGACCAGTCACACAGCTAACAGACCAGACCAGACCAGTCTCACAGCTAACAGACCAGTCTCTCAGCAGTGTGCTGGATAAAAGCCCTGATGTCATAGCATCTATAAACCTTGTTCAGGTGCAGGTTTATTTTCCTTGGAAGTAGAGGACAGTCATGAAATAAGAATCGGACCAAAAACCTAAACAAAAAAATCCCTGGTAACACTTTAAAGAATGTTAAGTAGAATGACTGTTCAAATAAACCCTAACTGGCAGTGAAGGAGGGAGGGAGGGAGGGAGGGAGGGAGGGAGGGAGGGAGGGAGGGAGGGAGGGAGGGAGGAGGGAGGGAGGTAAGGAGGGAGAGGTAAGGAGGGAGAAAGAGGGGGAGAGGGAGAGAGGTAAGGAGGGAGAGAGAGGGGGAGAGGGAGAGAGATAATGAGGGAGAGAGAGGGGGAAGGACGGAGGGAGGTAAGGAGGGAGAGAGGTAAGGAGGGAGGGAGAGAGGTAAGGAGGGAGGGAGGGAGAGAGGTAAGGAGGGAGGGAGGGAGGGAGAGAGGGAGGGAGGGAGGTAATGAGGGAGAGAGGTAAGGAGGGAGGGAGAGAGGTAATGAGGGAGAGAGAAGGTAAGGAGGGAGGGAGAGAGGTAAGGAGGGAGGGAGAGAGGTAAGGAGGGAGGGAGGGAGGTAAGGAGGGAGGGAGGGAGGGAGGTAAGGAGGGAGGGAGAGGGGAGGGAGGGAGGGAGGGTGGGAGGGAGGGAGGAGGTAAGGAGGGAGGGAGGAGGTAGGAGGGAGGGAGGGAGGGAGGGAGGGAGGGAGGGAGGGAGGGAGAGAGGTAAGGAGGGAGGGAGGGAGGGAGGGAGGGAGGGAGGGAGGGAGGGAGGGAGGGAGGGAGGGAGGGAGGGAGGGAGGGAGGGAGGGAGGGAGGGAGGGAGGTTATGTTGTTGTTACATCTAGTGGAAAGCCTTCCCAGAAGAGTGGAGGCTGTTATAGCAGCAATGTTCCAACATCTAGAGGAAAGCCTTCCCAGAAGAGTGGAGGCTGTTATAGCAGCAATGTTCCAACATCTAGTGGAAAGCCTTCCCAGAAGAGTGGAGGCTGTTATAGCAGCAATGTTCCATCATCTAGTGGAAAGCCTTCCCAGAAGAGTGGAGGCTGTTATAGCAGCAATGTTCCAACATCTAGTGGAAAGCCTTCCCAGAAGAGTGGAGGCTGTTATAGCAGCAATGTTCCAACATCTAGTGGAAAGCCTTCCCAGAAGAGTGGAGGCTGTTATAGCAGCAATGTTCCATCATCTAGTGGAAAGCCTTCCCAGAAGAGTGGAGGCTGTTATAGCAGCAATGTTCCAACATCTAGTGGAAAGCCTTCCCAGAAGAGTGGAGGCTGTTATAGCAGCAATGTTCTAACATCTAGTGGAAAGCCTTCCCAGAAGAGTGGAGGCTGTTATAGCAGCAATGTTCCAACATCTAGTGGAAAGCCTTCCCAGAAGAGTGGAGGCTGTTATAGCAGCAATGTTCTAACATCTAGTGGAAAGCCTCCCTAGAAGAGTGGAGGCTGTTATAGCAGCAATGTTCCAACATCTAGTGGAAAGCCTTCCCAGAAGAGTGGAGGCTGTTATAGCAGGAATGTTCCAACATCTAGTGGAAAGCCTTCCCAGAAGAGTGGAGGCTGTTATAGCAGCAATGTTCTAACATCTAGTGGAAAGCCTTCCTAGAAGAGTGGAGGCTGTTATAGCAGCAATGTTCCAACATCTAGTGGAAAGCCTTCCCAGAAGAGTGGAGGCTGTTATAGCAGCAATGTTCTAACATCTAGTGGAAAGCCTTCCTAGAAGAGTGGAGGCTGTTATAGCAGCAATGTTCCAACATCTAGTGGAAAGCCTTCCCAGAAGAGTGGAGGCTGTTATAGCAGCAATGTTCCAATATCTAGTGGAAAGCCTTCCCAGAAGAGTGGAGGCTGTTATAGCAGCAATGTTCCAACATCTAGTGGAAAGCCTTCCCAGAAGAGTGGAGGCTGTTATAGCAGCAATGTTCTAACATCTAGTGGAAAGCCTTCCTAGAAGAGTGGAGGCTGTTATAGCAGCAATGTTCCAACATCTAGTGGAAAGCCTTCCCAGAAGAGTGGAGGCTGTTATAGCAGCAATGTTCCAACATCTAGTGGAAAGCCTTCCCAGAAGAGTGGAGGCTGTTATAGCAGCAATGTTCCAACATCTAGTGGAAAGCCTTCCCAGAAGAGTGGAGGCTGTTATAGCAGCAATGTTCCAACATCTAGTGGAAAGCCTTCCCAGAAGAGTGGAGGCTGTTATAGCAGCAAAGGGGGGAACCAACTCCATATTAATACCAATGAATTTGGAATGTAATTACAATCATGTAATTTACAAAGAGGAGCCACCTTAAATAACAACACTTGTAATTCACCGAGACAGAATGATGGTTCTGTGGGGGTCGGAGGTCACACAGTAAAGTATACTGTGGTAGACTGAAACCAGGTTCTGCTAAAACAGGAATTATCCAGAGATATAGCCTACCGTAAATTACCAACACTACTTTTAAATGACATATAAGTTCGTAGAGAAAACATCTCCGGGATATGATATAAAACCCTGAAGAGGAGACATCGATGTCAGGGTCTGGGAGGAGACATCGATGTCAGGGTCTGGGAGGAGACATCGATGTCAGGGTCTGGGAGGAGACATCGATGTCAGGGTCTGGGAGGAGACATCGATGTCAGGGTCTGGGAGGAGACATCGATGTCAGGGTCTGGGAGGAGACATCGATGTCAGGGTCTGGGAGGAGACATCGATGTCAGGGTCTGGGAGGAGACATCGATGTCAGGGTCTGGGAGGAGACATCGATGTCAGGGTCTGGGAGGAGACATCGATGTCAGGGTCTGGGAGGAGACATCGATGTCAGGGTCTGGGAGGAGACATCGATGTCAGGGTCTGGGAGGAGACGTCGATGTCAGGGTCTGGGAGGAGACATCGATGTCAGGGTCTGGGAGGAGACATCGATGTCAGGGTCTAGGAGGAGACATCGATGTCAGGGTCTGGGAGGAGACATCGATGTCAGGGTCTGGGAGGAGACGTCTGTAAACTACTACAGCATTTGAACCAGTTATGCTTTGATGGTTACACAGCAAGATCTGGAGTCGTGATTATTATTTTATACTGTCTTTATTTACGGCTCGACTTTATAATAGTATGAGTCAAAACGTCTGAACATCAGGAATAATACATTAACAACAACAAGGGGGGCACAAAGGGGAAGGGGGCACAAAGGGAAGGGGGGGCACAAAGGGGAAGGGGGGCACAAAGGGAAGGGGGGCACAAAGAGGAAGGGGGGGGCATTTGATGAATTATTGTTTTTAAAAAAGACAAAAAGGGGAAGAGAGGAAGATTTGATGAAATAAAACACGTGGCCAAATGATAGAACCTGGAGTGATGATACCTTGTTACCGTGGTGATATGATACTGTGGGAATGAAGAGTTACAAGAGTCCCCTTTTCAATCTGTCTGTGAGGAAGACCTTTAAAACCTGTCTGTGAGGAAGACCTTTATAATCTGTCTGTGAGGAAGACCTTTATAATCTGTCTGTGAGGAAGACCTTTATAATCTGTCTGTGAGGAAGACCTTTATAATCTGTCTGTGAGGAAGACCTTTATAATCTGTCTGTGAGGAAGACCTTTATAATCTGTCTGTGAGGAAGACCTTTAAAACCTGTCTGTGAGGAAGACCTTTATAATCTGTCTGTGAGGAAGACCTTTAAAATCTGTCTGTGAGGAAGACCTTTATAATCTGTCTGTGAGGAAGACCTTTATAATCTGTCTGTGAGGAAGACCTTTATAATCTGTCTGTGAGGAAGACCTTTATAATCTGTCTGTGAGGAAGACCTTTATAATCTGTCTGTGAGGAAGACCTTTAAAACCTGTCTGTGAGGAAGACCTTTATAATCTGTCTGTGAGGAAGACCTTTATAATCAGTCTGTGAGGAAGACCTTTATAATCTGTCTGTGAGGAAGACCTTTATAATCTGTCCGTGAGGAAGACCTTTAAATCTGTCTGTGAGGAAGACCTTTAAAATCTGTCTGTGAGGAAGACCTTTAAAACCTGTCTGTGAGGAAGACCTTTAAAACCTGTCTGTGAGGAAGACCTTTAAAATCTGTCCGTGAGGAAGACCTTTCCATGAAATACATTTGTTGAACTGTTGCTGACCAACGATTTACTGAAAAAAGGACTGTGTTTCCCCCCCAACTGTAACAGTATTGAACCAATAAGATGAAATACATTTTTAAAAAAGGAGGCTAGTGAGATATAGTTGTATGAGAGGTCATAAAATTACATCTGGACACAGACAGGTCACTACAGACCTCCATCACTAGATACAATATAGACCTCCATCACTAGATACTATACAGACCTCCATCACTAGATACTATACAGACCTCCATCACTAGATACTATACAGACCTCCATCACTAGATACTATACAGACCTCCATCACTAGATAAAGACCTCCATCACTAGATACAATACAGACCTCCATCACTAGATACTATACAGACCTCCATCACTAGATACAATACAGACCTCCATCACTAGATAATATACAGACCTCCACCACTAGATACAGACCTCCACCACTAGATACAGACCCCCATCACTAGATACTATACAGACCTCCATCACTAGATACAGACCTCCATCACTAGATACAATACGACCTCCATCACTAGATACAATACAGACCTCCATCACTAGATACAATACAGACCTCCATCACTAGATACAGACCTCCATCACTAGATACAATACAGACCTCAATCAGTAGATACTATACAGACCTCCATCACTAGATACAGACCTCCATCACTAGATACAGACCCCATCACTAGATACTATACAGACCTCCATCACTAGATACTATACAGACCTCCATCACTAGATACAATACAGACCTCCATCACTAGATACAATACAGACCTCCATCACTAGATACAGACCTCCATCACTAGATACAATACAGACCTCCATCACTAGATACTATACAGACCTCCATCACTAGATACTATACAGACCTCCATCACTAGATACTATACAGACCTCCATCACTAGATACAATACAGACCTCCATCACTAGATACAGACCTCCATCACTAGATACTATACAGACCTCCATCACTAGATACTATACAGACCTCCATCACTAGATACTATACAGACCTCCATCACTAGATACTATACAGACCTCCATCACTAGATACAGACCTCCATCACTAGATACAATACAGACCTCCATCACTAGATACAATACAGACCTCCATCACTAGATACAATACAGACCTCCATCACTAGATACAATACAGACCTCCATCACTAGATACAATACAGACATCCATCACTAGATACAATACAGACCTCCATCACTAGATACAATACAGACCTCCACCACTAGATACAATACAGACCTCCACCACTAGATACAATACAGACCTCCATCACTAGATACAGACCTCCATCACTAGATAATATACAGACCTCCATCACTAGATACTATACAGACCTCCATCACTAGATACTATACAGACCTCCACCACTAGATAATATACAGACCTCCATCACTAGATACTATACAGACCTCCATCACTAGATAATATACAGACCTCCACCACTAGATACTATACAGACCTCCATCAATAGATACAGACCTCCATCACTAGATACAATACAGACCTCCATCACTAGATACAATACAGACCTCCACCACTAGATACAATACAGACCTCCACCACTAGATACAGACCTCCATCACTAGATACTATACAGACCTCCATCACTAGATACAGACCTCCATCACTAGATACAATACAGACCTCCATCACTAGATACAATACAGACCTCCACCACTAGATACTATACAGACCTCCACCACTAGATACAGACCTCCATCACTAGATACTATACAGACCTCCATCACTAGATACAATACAGACCTCCATCACTAGATACTACACAGACCTCCACCATTAGATACAATACAGACCTCCATCACTAGATACTATACAGACCTCCATCACTAGATACAGACCTCCACCACTAGATACAATACAGACCTCCATCACTAGATACAGACCTCCATCACTAGATACAGACCTCCACCACTAGATACAATACAGACCTCCACCACTAGATACAATACAGACCTCCATCACTAGATACTATACAGACCTACATCACTAGATACAATACAGACCTCCACCACTAGATACAATACAGACCTCCACCACTAGATACAATACAGACCTCCATCACTAGATACAGACCTCCATCACTAGATACAATACAGACCTCCATCACTAGATACAATACAGACCTCCATCACTAGATACAATACAGACCTCCACCACTAGATACTATACAGACCTCCACCACTAGATACAATACAGACCTCCATCACTAGATACAATACAGACCTCCATCACTAGATACAATACAGACCTCCATCACTAGATACAATACAGACCTCCATCACTAGATACAATACAGACCTCCATCACTAGATACAATACAGACCTCCACCACTAGATACTATACAGACCTCCATCACTAGATACAATACAGACCTCCATCACTAGATACTATACAGACCTCCACCACTAGATACAATACAGACCTCCATCACTAGATACAATACAGACCTCCATCACTAGATACTATACAGACCTCCATCACTAGATACTATACAGACCTCCACCACTAGATACTATACAGACCTCCATCACTAGATACTATACAGACCTCCATCACTAGATACTATACAGACCTCCATCACTAGATACAATACAGACCTCCATCACTAGATACAATACAGACCTCCATCACTAGATACTATACAGACCTCCATCACTAGATACAGACCTCCATCACTAGATACAGACCTCCATCACTAGATACTATACAGACCTCCACCACTAGATACTATACAGACCTCCATCACTAGATACTATACAGACCTCCACCACTAGATACAATACAGACCTCCATCACTAGATACTATACAGACCTCCATCACTAGATACAATACAGACCTCCATCACTAGATACAGACCTCCATCACTAGATACTATACAGACCTCCATCACTAGATACAATACAGACCTCCATCACTAGATACAATACAGACCTCCATCACTAGATACTATACAGACCTCCATCACTAGATACAATACAGACCTCCATCACTAGATACAATACAGACCTCCATCACTAGATACAATACAGACCTCCATCACTAGATACAGACCTCCATCACTAGATACAATACAGACCTCCATCACTAGATACAGACCTCCATCACTAGATACAGACCTCCATCACTAGATACAATACAGACCTCCATCACTAGATACAGACCTCCATCACTAGATACAATACAGACCTCCATCATTAGATACAATACAGACCTCCATCACTAGATACAATACAGACCTCCACCACTAGATACTATACAGACCTCCATCACTAGATACAATACAGACCTCCACCACTAGATACAATACAGACCTCCATCACTAGATACTATACAGACCTCCACCATTAGATACAATACAGACCTCCACCACTAGATACAATACAGACCTCCATCACTAGATACAATACAGACCTCCACCATTAGATACAATACAGACCTCCACCACTAGATACAATACAGACCTCCACCACTAGATACAATACAGACCTCCATCACTAGATACTATACAGACCTCCATCACTAGATACTATACAGACCTCCATCACTAGATACAATACAGACCTCCATCACTAGATACAGACCTCCATCACTAGATACAGACCAATACACTAGATACATCACTAGATACAATACAGACCTCCATCACTAGATACAGACCTCCATCACTAGATACAATACAGACCTCCATCACTAGATACAGACCTCCATCACTAGATACAGACCTCCATCACTAGATACAGACCTCCATCACTAGATACTATACAGACCCCCATCACTAGATACAGACCTCCATCACTAGATACAGACCTCCATCACTAGATACAGACCTCCATCACTAGATACTATACAGACCCCCATCACTAGATACTATACAGACCTCCACCCTTAGATACTATACAGACCTCCATCACTAGATAATATACAGACCTCCATCACTAGATAATATACAGACCTCCATCACTAGATACAATACAGACCTCCATCACTAGATACTATACAGACCTCCACCATTAGATACAATACAGACCTCCATCACTAGATACAATACAGACCTCCATCACTAGATACAATACAGACCTCCATCACTAGATACAGACCTCCATCACTAGATACAGACCTCCATCACTAGATACAGACCTCCATCACTAGATACAGACCTCCATCACTAGATACTATACAGACCTCCATCACTAGATACAATACAGACCTCCATCACTAGATACAGACCTATATCACTAGATACAGACATCCATCACTAGATCACTAGACTAATACCTAGGATAGGGTAAGTAGGAGGGTAAGTAATCCTTCTCACCCCCCCTTCTCCCCCAACAAGATTTAGATGCAAGTGGCTGTTCCACTGGTTGTCAGATGCACCAATTTGTAAGTCGCTCTGGATAGAGCGTCTGCCAATGACTTAAATGTAATGTAAATGTAGATACTATACAGACCTCCATCACTAGATACTATACATATTTTACTATACTATAGATATTTTATGTGAATTCAACCTTTATCTAATTTGGTGAGCACTGAAAGGAGGGTCATACCTAACCTTGGAGCTCTGGACTCCTGACCCCTCTGAAGGACAGACAACATTGTGGCCACTAGAGGGCAGTGATGTCAAAGTGCCTTGGGAGACAGAGAGGAGAGAGAGAGAGAGAGAGAGAGAGAGAGAGAGAGAGAGAGAGAGAGAGAGAGAGAGACAGAGAGAGAGAGAGAGAGAGAGAGAGAGACAGAGAGGAGAGAGAGAGAGAGAGAGAGAGAGAGAGAGAGAGAGAGAGAGAGAGAGACAGAGAGAGAGAGAGAGAGAGAGAGAGAGAGAGAGAGAGAGAGACAGAGAGAGACAGAGAGAGAGACAGAGAGAGAGACAGAGAGAGAGAGAGAGAGACAGAGAGAGAGAGAGAGAGAGAGAGAGAGAGAGAGAGAGAGAGAGAGAGAGAGAGAGAGAGAGAGAGAGACAGAGAGAGAGAGAGAGAGAGAGAGAGAGAGAGACAGAGACAGAGACAGAGACAGAGAGAGAGAGAGAGAGAGAGAGAGAGAGAGAGAGAGAGGTGGCCTGCATGGAAAACAATCCCTGTAATATATATATATATATAATTCCTGATGGCTGTAACATATACAACTGGAAGGAGAGGAGGAAATAACACAACAGATTAAGGCTGCAGTGTCAAACAAACCCTCTGGACCAGCCGTCACCTAACACACCCAGCCGTCACCTAACACACCCAGCCGTCACCTAACACACCCAGCCGTCACCTAACACACCCAGCCGTCACCTAACACACCCAGCCGTCACCTAACACACCCAGCCGTCACCTAACACACCCAGCCGTCACCTAACACACCCAGCCGTCACCTAACACACCAACTCAACACGCTGCATTAACTCCTAACACACCAACTCAACACGCAGCATTAACACCTAACACACCACTTCTACAGACAGCTGGGTACCAACTCAACACATTAACACCTAACACACCACTTCTACAGACAGCTGGGTACCAACTCTACACATTAACACCTAACACACCACTTCTACAGACAGCTGGGTACCAACTCAACACATTAACACCTAACACACCACTTCTACAGACAGCTGGGTACCAACTCAACACATTAACACCTAACACACCACTTCTACAGACAGCTGGGTACCAACTCAACACGCTGCATTAACACCTAACACACCACTTCTACAGACAGCTGGGTACCAACTCAACACGCTGCATTAACACCTAACACCCCACTTCTACAGACCAGTACCAACTCAACACATTAACACCTAACACACCACTTCTACAGACCAGTACCAACTCAACACGCTGCATTAACACCTAACACACCACTTCTACAGACAGCTGGGTACCAACTCAACACATTAACACCTAACACCCCACTTCTACAGACCAGTACCAACTCAACACGCTGCATTAACACCTAACACACCTACAGACAGCTGGGTACCAACTCAACACTCTGCATTAACACCTAACACACCACTTCTACAGACCAGTACCAACTCAACACGCTGCATTAACACCTAACACACCTACAGACAGCTGGGTACCAACTCAACACTCTGCATTAACACCTAACACACCACTTCTACAGACAGTACCAACTCAACACATTAACACCTAACACCCCACTTCTACAGACAGCTGGGTACCAACTCAACACATTAACACCTAACACACCACTTCTACAGACAGCTGGGTACCAACTCAACAC
Organism: Oncorhynchus keta; assembly: GCF_023373465.1. Classification (NCBI taxonomy): domain Eukaryota; kingdom Metazoa; phylum Chordata; class Actinopteri; order Salmoniformes; family Salmonidae; genus Oncorhynchus; species Oncorhynchus keta. The sequence goes on along the minus strand of NW_026287593.1, from coordinate 87,734 downwards.
GCTGCATTAACACCTAACACACCACTTCTACAGACAGCTGGGTACCAACTCAGCACATTAACACCTAACACACCACTTCTACAGACAGCTGGGTACCAACTCAACACATTAACACCTAACACACCACTTCTACAGACAGCTGGGTACCAACTCAACACGCTGCATTAACACCTAACACACCACTTCTACAGACAGCTGGGTACCAACTCAACACGCTGCATTAACACCTAACACACCACTTCTACAGACAGCTGGGTACCAACTCTCACATTAACACCTAACACACCACTTCTACAGACAGCTGGGTACCAACTCTACACATTAACACCCAACACACCACTTCTACAGACAGCTGGGTACCAACTCTACACATTAACACCTAACACACCACTTCTACAGACAGCTGGGTACCAACTCAACACATTAACACCTAACACACCACCATTCTACAGACAGCTGGGTACCAACTCAACACGCTGCATCACCTAACACACTTCTACAGACCTGGGTACCAACTCAACACGCTGCATTAACACCTAACACACCACTTCTACAGACAGCTGGGTACCAACTCAACACTCTGCATTAACACCTAACACACCACTTCTACAGACAGCTGGGTACCAACTCAACACATTAACACCTAACACACCACTTCTACAGACAGCTGGGTACCAACTCACCAGCTGCATTAACACCTAACACACCACTTCTACAGACAGCTGGGTACCAACTCAACACATTAACACCTAACACACCACTTCTACAGACAGCTGGGTACCAACTCACCACACTGCATTAACACCTAACACACCACTTCTACAGACAGCTGGGTACCAACTCTACACATTAACACCTAACACACCACTTCTACAGACAGCTGGGTACCAACTCAACACATTAACACCTAACACACCACTTCTACAGACATTAACATTAACACTAACACACCACTTCTACAGACAGCTGGGTAGACTCCCACATTAACACCTAACACACCACTTCTCCAGACACTACCACACCTATCACCTAGACACACCACTCTACAGACAGCTGGGTACCAACTCAACACATTAACACCTAACAGACCTTCTACAGACAGCTGGGTACAACTCACCACATTAACACCTAACACACCACTTCTACAGACAGCTGGGTACCAACTCAACACATTAACACCTAACACACCACTTCTACAGACAGCTGGGTACCAACTCTACACATTAACACCTAACACACCACTTCTACAGACAGCTGGGTACCAACTCAACACATTAACACCTAACACACCACTTCTACAGACAGCTGGGTACCAACTCTACACATTAACACCTAACACACCACTTCTACAGACAGCTGGGTACCAACTCACCACATTAACACCTAACACACCACTTCTACAGACAGCTGGGTACCAACTCACCACACTTAACACCTAACACACCACTTCTACAGACAGCTGGGTACCAACTCTACACATTAACACCTAACACACCACTTCTACAGACAGCTGGGTACCAACTCACACACGCTGCATTGACAGCTGGGTCCAACTCTAACACATTAACACCTAACACACCACTTCTACAGACAGCTGGGTACCAACTCACCACATTAACACCTAACACACCACTTCTACAGACAGCTGGGTACCAACTCTACACATTAACACCTAACACACCACTTCTACAGACAGCTGGTACCAACTCACCACATTAACACCTAACACACCACTTCTACAGACAGCTGGGTACCAACTCAACACATTAACACCTAACACACCACTTCTACAGACAGCTGGGTACCAACTCACACACATTAACACCTAACACACCACACCACTTCTACAGACAGCTGGGTACCAACTCAACACATTAACACCTAACACACCACTTCTACAGACAGCTGGGTACCAACTCAACACACTGCATTAACACCTAACACACCACTTCTACAGACAGCTGGGTACCAACTCTACACATTAACACCTAACACACCACTTCTACAGACAGCTGGGTACCAACTCAACACGCTGCATTAACACCTAACACACCACTTCTACAGACAGCTGGGTACCAACTCTACACATTAACACCTAACACACCACTTCTACAGACAGCTGGGTGGGTACCAACTCAACACATTAACACCTAACACACCACTTCTACAGACAGCTGGGTACCAACTCAACACACTGCATTAACACCTAACACACCACTTCTACAGACAGCTGGGTACCAACTCTACACATTAACACCTAACACACCACTTCTACAGACAGCTGGGTACCAACTCAACACGACTGCATTAACACCTAACACACCACTTCTACAGACAGCTGGGTACCAACTCACCACATTAACACCTAACACACCACTTCTACAGACAGCTGGGTACCAACTCAACACATTAACACCTAACACACCACTTCTACAGACAGCTGGGTACCAACTCAGACACACTGCATTAACACCTAACACACCACTTCTACAGACAGCTGGGTACCAACTCCATCACTAGATACAGAACTCAACACGCTGCATTAACACCTAACACACCACTTCTACAGACAGCTGGGTACCAACTCAACACGCTGCATTAACACCTAACACACCACTTCTACAGACAGCTGGGACCAACTCAACACTGATGCATTAACACCTAACACACCACTTCTACAGACAGCTGGGTACCAACTCAACACATTAACACCTAACACACCACTTCTACAGACAGCTGGGTACCAACTCAACACGCTGCATTAACACCTAACACACCACTTCTACAGACAGCTGGGTACCAACTCAACACATTAACACCTAACACACCACTTCTACAGACAGCTGGGTACCAACTCAACACATTAACACCTAGACACCACTTCTACAGACAGCTGGGTACCAACTCAACACATTAACACCTAACACACCACTTCTACAGACAGCTGGGTACCAACTCAACACATTAACACCTAACACACCACTTCTACAGACAGCTGGGTACCAACTCAACACATTAACACCTAACACACCACTTCTACAGACAGCTGGGTACCAACTCAACACATTAACACCTAACACACCACTTCTACAGACAGCTGGGTACCAACTCAACACACTGCATTAAGACACCCATCAACACACCTAACACCACTTCCAGACAGCTGGGTACCAACTCAACACTCCTACAGCTGCATTAACACCTAACACACCACTTCTACAGACAGCTGGGTACCAACTCACCACTGCATTAACACCTAACACACCACTTCTACAGACAGCTGGGTACCAACTCAACACATTAACACCTAACACACCACTTCTACAGACAGCTGGGTACCAACTCAACACATTAACACCTAACACACCACTTCTACAGACAGCTGGGTACCAACTCAACACATTAACACCTAACACACCACTTCTACAGACAGCTGGGTACCAACTCAACACATTAACACCTAACACACCACTTCTACAGACAGCTGGGTACCAACTCACCACATTAACACCTAACACACCACTTCTACAGACAGCTGGGTACCAACTCAACACATTAACACCTAACACACCACTTCTACAGACAGCTGGGTACCAACTCAACACACTGCATTAATACCTAACACACCACTTCTACAGACAGCTGGGTACCAACTCAACACGCTGCATTAACACCTAACACACCACTTCTACAGACAGCTGGGTACCAACTCTACACATTAACACCTAACACACCACTTCTACAGACAGCTGGGTACCAACTCAACACATTAACACCTAACACACCACTTCTACAGACAGCTGGGTACCAACTCACCACATTAACACCTAACACACCACTTCTACAGACAGCTGGGTACCAACTCAACACATTAACACCTAACACACCACTTCTACAGACAGCTGGGTACCAACTCTACACATTAACACCTAACACACCACTTCTACAGACAGCTGGGTACCAACTCAACACGCTGCATTAACACCTAACACACCACTTCTACAGACAGCTGGGTACCAACTCTAGACATTAACACCTAACACACCACTTCTACAGACAGCTGGGTACCAACTCAACACATTAACACCTAACACACCACTTCTACAGACAGCTGGGTACCAACTCAACACTGCATTAACACCTAACACACCACTTCTACAGACAGCTGGGTACCAACTCAACACATTAACACCTAACACACCACTTCTACAGACAGCTGGGTACCAACTCAACACGCTGCATTAACACCCAACACACCACTTCTACAGTCAGCTGGGTACCAACTCTACACATTAACACCTAACACACCACTTCTACAGACAGCTGGGTACCAACTCTACACATTAACACCTAACACACCACTTCTACAGACAGCTGGGTACCAACTCAGACCTAGGCATTAACACCTAACACACCACTTCTACAGACAGCTGGGTACCAACTCAACACATTAACACCTAACACACCACTTCTACAGACAGCTGGGTACCAACTCAACACATTAACACCTAACACACCACTTCTACAGACAGCTGGGTACCAACTCAACACGCTGCATTAATACCTAACACACCACTTCTACAGACAGCTGGGTACCAACTCTACACATTAACACCTAACACACCACTTCTACAGACAGCTGGGTACCAACTCAACACATTAATACCTAACACACCACTTCTACAGACAGCTGGGTACCAACTCTACACATTAACACCTAACACACCACTTCTACAGACAGCTGGGTACCAACTCAACACATTAACACCTAACACACCACTTCTACAGACAGCTGGGTACCAACTCAACACGCTGCATTAACACCTAACACACCACTTCTACAGACAGCTGGGTACCAACTCAACACATTAACACCTAACACACCACTTCTACAGACAGCTGGGTACCAACTCAACACATTAACACCTAACACACCACTTCTACAGACAGCTGGGTACCAACTCTACACATTAACACCTAACACACCACTTCTACAGACAGCTGGGTACCAACTCAACATGCTGCATTAACACCTAACACACACCACTTCTACAGACAGCTGGGTACCAACTCAACACGCTGCATTAACACCTAACACACCACTTCTACAGACAGTACCAACTCAACACGCTGCATTAACACCTAACACACCTACAGACAGCTGGGTACCAACTCAACACTCTGCATTAACACCTAACACACCACTTCTACAGACCAGTACCAACTCAACACATTAACACCTAACACCCCACTTCTACAGACCAGTACCAACTCAACACTCTGCATTAACACCTAACACACCACTTCTACAGACCAGTACCAACTCAACACACTGCATTAACACCTAACACACCACTTCTACATATGGTACTGGGGGACAGTGGGTAGCTTAACTGTCCTACTCTAGACTGTCTGAAGGGGTCAGAGTGGGTAGCTTGACTGTCCTACTCTAGACTGTCTGAAGGGGTACAGTGGGTAGCTTGACTGTCCTACTCTAGACAGGACTCTAGACTGTCTGGAGGGGTCAGAGTGGGTAGCTTGACTGTCCTACTCTAGACTGTCTGGAGGGGTCCTACTCTAGACTGTCTGAAGGGGTAGAGTGGGTAGCTTGACTGTCCTACTCTAGACTGTCTGGAGGGGTCAGAGTGGGTAGCTTGACTGTCCTACTCTAGACTGTCTGGAGGGGTCAGAGTGGGTAGCTTGACTGTCCTACTCTACACTGTCTGGAGGGGTCAGAGTGGGTAGCTTGACTGTCCTACTCTACACTGTCTGGAGGGGTCACAGTGGGTAGCTTGACTGTCCTACTCTACACTGTCTGAAGGGGACAGTGGGTAGCTTGACTGTCCTACTCTACACTGTCTGGAGGGGTCACAGTGGGTAGCTTGACTGTCCTACTCTACACTGTCTGAAGGGGGACAGTGGGTAGCTTGACTGTCCTACTCTACACTGTCTGAAGGGGGACAGTAGGTAGCTTGACTGTCCTCCTCTACACTGTCTGAAGGGGTAAAGTAGGTAGCTTGACTGTCCTTGACTGTAATTTGCACATTTCATAATTATGATGTAGTGTTTCTAGATGAAAAGCTTTTATCTAGTTCACTGGCAGTACAGGTGCTGTGTCATTAGGATGGACTGAATTACGCTGCGTTCACACCTAACACACACACACACACACACACACACACACACACACACACACACACACACACACACACACACACACACACACACACACACACACACACACACACACACACACACACACACACACACACACACACACACACACACACACACACACACACACACACACACCTCCCACGCATAGCTAGGCCTCTCAGTGATCTACAGTCACTCCACACGTCAACATTAAAGACCACTAAATGAGACAGTTGTAAAACTCACTACAAAATAACCACATTCCTGTTGAGGAACTGATTCCCTCCCACTGATGCCTTGGAGAGGAGAGAGAGGAGGAGGAGAGAGAGGAGGAGAGGGGGGGAGGAGAGGGGAGGAGGAGGGAGGAGGGAGGAGAGAGTGGGAGGGGGAGGAGGAGAAGGAGGAGAGAGGGGGGAGGGGGAGGGGGAGGGAGATGGGGAGGAGAAGGAGGAGAGGAGGAGGAGGAGGAGGAGGAGGAGGAGGAGGAGAGAGGAGGAGAAGGAGGAGGAGGAGAGAGGGGAGGAGGAGAGAGGAGGAGAGAGGGAGGAGAGGAGAGGAGGAGGAGGAGAGAGGAGGAGAGAGGGGAGGGGAGGGAGAGAGGAGATGGGGAGGAGGAGAGGAGAGGGGGAGGAGGAGAGAGGGAGGGGGAGGAGGAGGAGGAGAGGAGGAGAGGAGAGGGAGGAGGGAGGGAGGAGGAGAGAGGAGGAGGAGGGAGGTACTGTCAGGAGAGAGGGGGGAGGAGGAGAGAGGAGGGAGGGAGGAGAGATGAGAGGACTGCCCTGGTCCAGAGTCCATCAGAACACATACTAAATGTACTGTCATGTCCACAGTACCCAGGGTCCATCAGAACAGTCAGCCTCCTATAGCCCATCATGACAGGACTGCCCTGGTCCACCAGCCTCCTATAGCCCATCATGACAGGACTGCCCTGGTCCACCAGCCTCCTATAGCCCATCATGACAGGACTGCCCTGGTCCACCAGCCTCCTATAGCCCATCATGACTGCCCTGGACTCAGCCTCCTGGCCCATCATGACAGGACTACCCTGGTCCACCAGCCTCCTATAGCCCATCATGACAGGACTGCCCTGGTCCACCAGCCTCCTATAGCCCATCATGACAGGACTACCCTGGTCCACCAGCCTCCTATAGCCCATCATGACAGGACTACCCTGGTCCACCAGCTAGTCAGCCTCCTATAGCCCATCATGACAGGACTGCCCTGGTCCACCAGCCAGTCAGCCTCCTATAGCCCATCATGACAGGACTACCCTGGTCCACCAGCCTCCTATAGCCCATCATGACAGGACTGCCCTGGTCCACCAGCCTCCTATAGCCCATCATGACAGGACTGCCCTGGTCCACCAGCCTCCTATAGCCCATCATGACAGGACTGCCCTGGTCCACCAGCCAGTCAGCCTCCTATAGCCCATCATGACAGGACTACCCTGGTCCACCAGCCTCCTATAGCCCATCATGACAGGACTGCCCTGGTCCACCAGCCTCCTATAGCCCATCATGACAGGACTGCCCTGGTCCACCAGCCTGCCAGCCTCCTATAGCCCATCATGACAGGACTGCCCTGGTCCACCAGCCTCCTATAGCCCATCATGACAGGACTGCCCTGGTCCACCAGCCAGTCAGCCTCCTATAGCCCATCATGACAGGACTACCCTGGTCCACCAGCCTCCTATAGCCCATCATGACAGGACTGCCCTGGTCCACCAGCCAGTCAGCCTCCTATAGCCCATCATGACAGGACTACCCTGGTCCACCAGCCTCCTATAGCCCAGCATGACAGGACTGCCCTGGTCCACCAGCTTCCTATAGCCCATCATGACAGGACTACCCTGGTCCACCAGCCAGTCAGCCTCCTATAGCCCATCATGACAGGACTGCCCTGGTCCACCAGCCTCCTATAGCCCAGCATGACAGGACTGCCCTGGTCCACCAGCTTCCTATAGCCCATCATGACAGGACTGCCCTGGTCCACCAGCCAGTCAGCCTCCTATAGCCCATCATGACAGGACTGCCCTGGTCCACCAGCCTCCTATAGCTCATCATGACAGGACCACCCCCACCCCCCCAAACCCCCTGAGCTCCTACACGCCTGCTTTTTATCACACGGGAGGGTGTTGGGGGGGTGTGGTGTAGAGGAGGGGTAGACAGGAGGTCACAGAGGTCAGCCCTCTGACACCTTATTTAAGTGGCATTAAAGCTGATCTGACTGGATCTAATGGTCTAGCTGACTGAACCAGCCGACAGAGAGACAGAGAGAGAGACTACCGCCCCGTAGCTCTCACGTCTGTAGCCATGAAGTGCTTTGAAAGGCTGGTCTTGGCTCACATCAACAGCATCCTCCCAGAAACCCTAGACCCACTCCAATTCGCTACCGCCCCAACAGATCCACAGATGATGCAATCTCTATATCACTCCACACTGCCCTTCCCCACCTGGACAAAAGGAACAGCTATGTGAGAATGCTGCTCATTGACTACAGCTCAGTGTTCAACACCATAGTGCCCTCAAAGCTCATCACCAAGCTAAGGAACCTGGGACTGAACACCTCCCTCTGCAACTGGACCCTGGGACTGAACACCTCCCTCTGCAACTGGATCCTGGGACTGAACACCTCCCTCTGCAACTGGATCCTGGGACTGAACACCTCCCTCTGCAACTGGATCCTGGGACTGAACACCTCCCTCTGCAACTGGATCCTGGGACTGAACACCTCCCTCTGCAACTGGACCCTGGGACTGAACACCTCCCTCTGCAACTGGATCCTGGGACTGAACACCTCCCTCTGCAACTGGATCCTGGGACTGAACACCTCCCTCTGCAACTGGATCCTGGGACTGAACACCTCCCTCTGCAACTGGATCCTGGACTTCCTGACGGGCCGCCCCCGTATGTACATATGACCTCAACTAACCTGTACCCCTCCACATTGACTTCTGTACCAGAATACCCTGTATATAGCCTCCACATTGGAGGAGAGAGAGAGATAGAGACAGAGATATATATATAGAGAGAGAGAGACAGAGAGAGAGAGACAGAGAGAGAGAGAGAGAGAGACAGAGAGAGAGAGAGAGAGAGAGAGAGAGAGAGAGAGAGAGAGAGAGAGAGAGAGAGAGAGAGAGAGAGAGAGAGAGACAGAGAGAGAGAGAGAGAGAGAGAGAGAGAGAGAGAGAGAGAGAGAGAGAGAGAGAGAGAGAGAGAGAGAGAGAGAGAGAGAGAGAGAGAGAGAGAGAGAGAGAGAGAGAGAGAGAGAGAGAGAGAGAGAGAGAGAGTGACAAGCATGGTTTGGTTGAGTTCACACAGTGTTAACTCGCTCAAAGGGTCACTGCTTTGACTGGGTCTAATGGTCCAGCTGACTGAACCAACCGACCAATTGGCTACTAGATGACTGAGAGACTCACTGGACCCCAAACTATCAGAGCAGAATATAAACCCAATGAGGCTGAAGGCTGGGAAGGACTGGGAGAGAGATGACCATCACAGGCTTAGTGTCAACCAGTATGTGGTACCTTCACTAGGTTCTCACAGGTTCACGTCTTCCCCAGTAAGGGAGGGAGGGAGGGAGGGAGGGAGGTGACAGTCCTATGATCCTCTACTACTGGGAAGTTCAACAGGCTTTAAAGCTGATTTGACTGGTCCAATGGACTGATTAGTTGGCTGGCCGGCTGGCTGATTGACTGGCTGGTTCTGGTGACTGACTGGCTGGCTGGTTTTGGTGACTGACTGGCTGATTGGCTGGCTGACTGGCTGGTTCTGGTGACTGACTGGCAGGCTGATTGACTGGCTGGTTCTGGTGACTGACTGGCTGGCTGATTGACTGGCTGGTTCTGGTGACTGATTGGCTGGCTGGTTCTGGTGACTGATTGGCTGGCTGGTTCTGGTGACTGACTGGCTGGCTGGTTCTGGTGACTGACTGGCTGGCTGGTTCTGGTGACTGATTGACTGGCTGGTTCTGGTGACTGATTGGCTGGCTGATTGGCTGGCTGGTTCTGGTGACTGATTGGCTGGCTGGTTCTGGTGACTGACTGGCTGGCTGGTTCTGGTGACTGACTGGCTGGCTGGTTCTGGTGACTGACTGGCTGGCTGGCTGATTGGCTGGCTGGTTCTGGTGACTGACTGGCTGGTTCTGGTGACTGACTGGCTGGCCCGGCTGGCTGATTGGCTGGCTGGTTCTGGTGACTGACTGGCAGGTTCTGGTGACTGACTGGCTGACCGGCTGGCTGATTGGCTGGCTGGTTTTGGTGACTGACTGGCAGGTTCTGGCGACTGACTGGCTTGTCGGCTGGCTGACTGGCTGGTTGACTGACTGACTAGTTATTCATTATCAGGTAGAACAGAAAACCAGCAGGCTCCGGATCTCGTCGGGTCAGAGTTGACGACCCCTGATCTAGAGGTTAAAGGTCAGGCTGGGACAGAAGAGTGTTGGCCAGGCTTAGTGCCAAACAGTATATTCCACCTTCACATGGTTCTCAGAGCTTCTCACACAGCGCTGTCTAGCTCAGAGGCCTTGTCTCATGGTCATGAATCCACCTATCACTGGCTCAGAGGCCTTGTCTCATATGGTCATGAATCCACCTATCACTAGCTCAGAGGCCTTGTCTCATGTTAATGAATCCACCTATCACTGGCTCAGAGGCCTTGTCTCATGGTCATGAATCCACCTATAGCTCAGAGGCCTTGTCTCATGGTAATGAATCCACCTATCACTAGCTCAGAGGCCTTGTCTCATGTTAATGAATCCACCTATCACTAGCTCAGAGGCCTTGTCTCATGTTAATGAATCCACCTATCACTGGCTCAGAGGCCTTGTCTCATGTTAATGAATCCACCTATCACTAGCTCAGAGGCCTTGTCTCATGTTAATGAATCCACCTATCACTGGCTCAGAGGCCTTGTCTCATGTTAATGAATCCACCTATCACTGGCTCAGAGGCCTTGTCTCATGTTAATGAATCCACCTATCACTGGCTCAGAGGCCTTGTCTCATGTTAATGAATCCACCTATCACTGGCTCAGAGGCCTTGTCTCATGTTAATGAATCCACCTATCACTAGCTCAGAGGCCTCGTCTCATGTTAATGAATCCACCTATCACTAGCTCAGAGGCCTTGTCTCATGTTAATGAATCCACCTATCACTGGCTCAGAGGCCTTGTCTCATGGTCATGAATCCACCTATAGCTCAGAGGCCTTGTCTCATGGTAATGAATCCACCTATCACTAGCTCAGAGGCCTTGTCTCATGTTAATGAATCCACCTATCACTAGCTCAGAGGCCTTGTCTCATGTTAATGAATCCACCTATCACTAGCTCAGAGGCCTTGTCTCATGTTAATGAATCCACCTATCACTGGCTCAGAGGCCTTGTCTCATGTTAATGAATCCACCTATCACTGGCTCAGAGGCCTTGTCTCATGTTAATGAATCCACCTATCACTAGCTCAGAGGCCTTGTCTCATGTTAATGAATCCACCTATCACTAGCTCAGAGGCCTTGTCTCATGTTAATGAATCCACCTATCACTGGCCCAGAGGCCTTGTCTCATGGTCATGAATCCACATATCACTAGCTCAGAGGCCTTGTCTCATGTTAATGAATCCACCTATCACTAGCTCAGAGGCCTTGTCTCATGTTAATGAATCCACCTATCACTGGCTCAGAGGCCTTGTCTCATGTTAATGAATCCACCTATCACTAGCTCAGAGGCCTTGTCTCATATGGTCATGAACCCACCTATCACTAGCTCAGAGGCCTTGTCTCATGGTCATGAATCCACCTATCACTAGCTCAGAGGCCTTGTCTCATGGTCATGAATCCACCTATCACTAGCTCAGAGGCCTTGTCTCATGTTAATGAATCCACCTATCACTGGCCCAGAGGCCTTGTCTCATGGTCATGAATCCACCTATCACTAGCTCAGAGGCCTTGTCTCATGTTAATGAATCCACCTATCACTAGCTCAGAGGCCTTGTCTCATGTTAATGAATCCACCTATCACTGGCCCAGAGGCCTTGTCTCATGGTCATGAATCCACCTATCACTAGCTCAGAGGCCTTGTCTCATGTTAATGAATCCACCTATCACTAGCTCAGAGGCCTTGTCTCATGGTCATGAATCCACCTATCACTAGCTCAGAGGCCTTGTCTCATGGTCATGAATCCACCTATCACTGGCTCAGAGGCCTTGTCTCATATGGTCATGAATCCACCTATCACTAGCTCAGAGGCCTTGTCTCATGGTCATGAATCCACCTATCACTGGCTCAGAGGCCTTGTCTCATATGGTCATGAATCCACCTATCACTAGCTCAGAGGCCTTGTCTCATGGTCATGAATCCACCTATCACTAGCTCAGAGGCCTTGTCTCATATGGTCATGAATCCACCTATAGCTCAGAGGCCTTGTCTCATGTTAATGAATCCACCTATCACTGGCTCAGAGGCCTTGTCTCATGTTAATGAATCCACCTATCACTAGCTCAGAGGCCTTGTCTCTTGTTAATGAATCCACCTATCACTAGCTCAGAGGCCTTGTCTCTTGTTAATGAATCCACCTATCACTAGCTCAGAGGCCTTGTCTCATGTTAATGAATCCACCTATCACTAGCTCAGAGGCCTTGTCTCTTGTTAATGAATCCACCTATCACTAGCTCAGAGGCCTTGTCTCATGTTAATGAATCCACCTATCACTGGCTCAGAGGCCTTGTCTCATATGGTCATGAATCCACCTATCACTGGCTCAGAGGCCTTGTCTCATGTTAATGAATCCACCTATCACTAGCTCAGAGGCCTTGTCTCATGTTAATGAATCCACCTATCACTGGCTCAGAGGCCTTGTCTCATGGTCATGAATCCACCTATCACTAGCTCAGAGGCCTTGTCTCATGTTAATGAATCCACCTATCACTAGCTCAGAGGCCTTGTCTCATATGGTCATGAATCCACCTATCACTAGCTCAGAGGCCTTGTCTCATGGTCATGAATCCACCTATCACTGGCTCAGAGGCCTTGTCTCATGGTCATGAATCCACCTATCACTAGCTCAGAGGCCTTGTCTCATGTTAATGAATCCACCTATCACTAGCTCAGAGGCCTTGTCTCATGTTAATGAATCCACCTATCACTGGCTCAGAGGCCTTGTCTCATATGGTCATGAATCCACCTATCACTGGCTCAGAGGCCTTGTCTCATGTTAATGAATCCACCTATCACTAGCTCAGAGGCCTTGTCTCATGTTAATGAATCCACCTATCACTGGCTCAGAGGCCTTGTCTCATGTTAATGAATCCACCTATCACTAGCTCAGAGGCCTTGTCTCATGTTAATGAATCCACCTATCACTAGCTCAGAGGCCTCGTCTCATGTTAATGAATCCACCTATCACTGGCTCAGAGGCCTCGTCTCATGTTAATGAATCCACCTATCACTGGCTCAGAGGCCTTGTCTCATATGGTCATGAATCCACCTATCACTAGCTCAGAGGCCTCGTCTCATGTTAATGAATCCACCTATCACTGGCTCAGAGGCCTCGTCTCATGTTAATGAATCCACCTATCACTGGCTCAGAGGCCTTGTCTCATATGGTCATGAATCCACCTATCAGAGGAAAATACGCTACAGTAATCCTATAAATAGAACACACCGCAGTCAGACAGTCAGCCAGCCAGCCACCCAGTCAGTCAGCCAGCCAACCAGCCACCCAGTCAGCCAGCCAGCCAACCAGCCACCCAGTCAGACAGCCAGCCAACCAGCCACCCAGTCAGACAGCCAGCCAACCAGCCACCCAGTCAGCCAGCCAGCCAACCAGCCACCCAGTCAGACAGCCAGCCAACCAGCCACCCAGTCAGCCAGCCAGCCACCCAGTCAGCCAGCCACCCAGTCAGTCAGCCAGCCACCCAGTCAGCCAGCCAGCCACCCAGTCAGCCAGCCACCCAGTCAGACAGCCAGCCAACCAGCCACCCAGTCAGACAGCCAGCCAACCAGCCACCCAGTCAGCCAGCCAGCCACCCAGTCAGCCAGCCACCCAGTCAGTCAGCCAGCCACCCAGTCAGCCAGCCAGCCACCCAGTCAGCCAGCCACCCAGTCAGCCAGCCAACCAGCCACCCAGTCAGCCAGCCACCCAGTCAGCCAGCCACCCAGTCAGCCAGCCAGCCACCCAGTCAGCCAGCCACCCAGTCAGCCAGCCAACCAGCCACCCAGTCAGCCAGCCAGCCACCCAGTCAGCCAGCCAGCCACCCAGTCAGCCAGCCAACCAGCTTTCCACCGAGTCAGACAAACTCAAGACGAGACTTTCATCCTCTTAGATGTCACCGCAACAAACCCCAGTGTCAGCACGTCTGCCCTGATAAAAGACTGTTTCCACGGTAACTCAACATTCATCAACAGGATCTGTAAGTGATGTGTGTGACGGGATCCCTGAAATATGCCTGAGACACCAAAACCACTTCAGATGAATCTAACAACACAGGACCACTACATCATCATGATGTGAGGGTCCTAGAGCTGAGACAGGGTGGGGTTCTGGCCTGGGCCCATCTAAATGTGAGGGTCCTAGAGCTGAGACAGGGTGGGGTTCTGGCCTGGGCCCATCTAAATGTGAGGGTCCTAGAGCTGAGACAGGGTGTGGTTCTGGCCTGGGCCCATCTAAATGTGAGGGTCCTAGAGCTGAGACAGGGTGGGGTTCTGGCCTGGGCCCATCTAAATGTGAGGGTCCTAGAGCTGAGACAGGGTGTGGTTCTGGCCTGGGCCCATCTAAATGTGAGGGTCCTAGAGCTGAGACAGGGTGGGGTTCTGGCCTGGGCCCATCTAAATGTGAGGGTCCTAGAGCTGAGACAGGGTGTGGTTCTGGCCTGGGCCCATCTAAATGTGAGGGTCCTAGAGCTGAGACAGGGTGTGGTTCTGGCCTGGGCCCATCTAAATGTGAGGGTCCTAGAGCTGAGACAGGGTGTGGTTCTGGCCTGGGCCCATCTAAATGTGAGGGTCCTAGAGCTGAGACAGGGTGTGGTTCTGGCCTGGGCCCATCTAAATGTGAGGGTCCTAGAGCTGAGACAGGGTGTGGTTCTGGCCTGGGCCCATCTAAATGTGAGGGTCCTAGAGCTGAGACAGGGTGTGGTTCTGGCCTGGGCCCATCTAAATGTGAGGGTCCTAGAGCTGAGACAGGATGAGGTTCTGGCCTGGGCCCATCTAAATGTGAGGGTCCTAGAGCTGAGACATGGTGAGGTTCTGACCTGGGCCCATCTAAATGTGAGGGTCCTAGAGCTGAGACAGGGTGTGGTTCTGGCCTGGGCCCATCTAAATGTGAGGGTCCTAGAGCTGAGACAGGGTGTGGTTCTGGCCTGGGCCCATCTAAATGTGAGGGTCCTAGAGCTGAGACAGGGTGTGGTTCTGGCCTGGGCCCATCTAAATGTGAGGGTCCTAGAGCTGAGACAGGGTGGGGTTCTGGCCTGGGCCCATCTAAATGTGAGGGTCCTAGAGCTGAGACAGGGTGTGGTTCTGGCCTGGGCCCATCTAAATGTGAGGGTCCTAGAGCTGAGACAGGGTGTGGTTCTGGCCTGGGCCCATCTAAATGTGAGGGTCCTAGAGCTGAGACAGGGTGTGGTTCTGGCCTGGGCCCATCTAAATGTGAGGGTCCTAGAGCTGAGACAGGGTGTGGTTCTGGCCTGGGCCCATCTAAATGTGAGGGTCCTAGAGCTGAGACAGGGTGTGGTTCTGGCCTGGGCCCATCTAAATGTGAGGGTCCTAGAGCTGAGACAGGATGAGGTTCTGGCCTGGGCCCATCTAAATGTGAGGGTCCTAGAGCTGAGACAGGGTGTGTTTCTGGCCTGGGCCCATCTAAATGTGAGGGTCCTAGAGCTGAGACAGGGTGTGGTTCTGGCCTGGGCCCATCTAAATGTGAGGGTCCTAGAGCTGAGACAGGGTGTGGTTCTGGCCTGGGCCCATCTAAATGTGAGGGTCCTAGAGCTGAGACATGGTGGGGTTCTGGCCTGGGCCCATCGAAATGTGAGGGTCCTAGAACTGAGACATGGTGGGGTTCTGGCCTGGGCCCATCTAAATGTGAGGGTCCTAGAACTGAGACAGGGATGTGGCAGAGCAGGTGACCTGGTGGTTGGCCTCCTGAAAGATACAGTCTCCACACGGGTTGTGTTTCAGTCTCCACACGGGTTGTGTTTCAGTCTCCACACGGGTTGTGTTTCAGTCTCCACACGGGTTGTGTTTCAGTCTCCACACGGGTTGTGTTAGTCTCCACACGGGTTGTGTTTCAGTCTACACTAACCCTTGACCATGTGGGCCCTGTTAAAACATAACGCTCTGAGGCTCTCAACCCCACATGGACTAGTCATCTCAGAGGAGGTCCAGACTCTCAACCCCACATGGACTAGTCATCTCAGAGGAGGTCCAGACTCTCAACCCCACGTGGACTAGTCATCTCAGAGGAGGTCCAGACTCTCAACCCCACATGGACTAGTCATCTCAGAGGTCCAGACTCTCAACCCCACGTGGACTAGTCATCTCAGAGGTCCAGACTCTCAACCCCACATGGACTAGTCATCTCAGAGGTCCAGACTCTCAACCCCACATGGACTAGTCATCTCAGAGGAGGTCCAGACTCTCAACCCCACATGGACTAGTCATCTCAGAGGAGGTCCAGACTCTCAACCCCATATGAACTAGTCATCTCAGAGGAGGTCCAGACTCTCAACCCCACGTGGACTAGTCATCTCAGAGGAGGTCCAGACTCTCAACCCCACGTGGACTAGTCATCTCAGAGGAGGTCCAGACTCTCAACCCCACATGGACTAGTCATCTCAGAGGAGGTCCAGACTCTCAACCCCACGTGGACTAGTCATCTCAGAGGAGGTCCAGACTCTCAACCCCACATGGACTAGTCATCTCAGAGGTCCAGACTCTCAACCCCACGTGGACTAGTCATCTCAGAGGTCCAGACTCTCAACCCCACATGGACTAGTCATCTCAGAGGAGGTCCAGACTCTCAACCCCACGTGGACTAGTCATCCCAGAGGAGGTCCAGACTCTCAACCCCACATGGACTAGTCATCTCAGAGGAGGTCCAGACTCTCAACCCCACATGGACTAGTCATCTCAGAGGAGGTCCAGACTCTCAACCCCACGTGGACTAGTCATCTCAGAGGAGCTCCAGGCTCCAGATTTACTGTCTCCACCTGGACAGGGATCTTCTGCTTTCTCCAAAAACAGCCTCAATGTGACACTTTAAAACAGAGCAGACCCATTCTGCTGTCAATCAACATAGTTCCTTCCTTCCTCACCTCCCATTACCCCTCTCTCTCATTTACCCCCCCCTCTCTCCCTCTACATTGATGTCCTTTTCAAACAGGCCTTCTATCCAACGCTCTCCAGCATGTTCTCCTCTAAAACACTTTCTCCCCCCTCTCTCTCCAGGGGCAGTAATAGTTACTGTAATGACTCTTAATCACTTCCCTGGCCGTGAGGCTTGACTGACAGAGTCTCTCTCTCTCCCTCAGACCTCTCCCCCAACCACTGGTTATATATCTCTCCCCCCCAGACCTCCCTCTCACCCCTGAGGCTTAGACTGACTACCTCACTGAGTGTGTGAGTGGGAGTTCCTCTGTATTCATGCATCCCTCTCATCCTCTCCCTCTCATCCTCTCCCTCACAACTCCAGCTCCCTCTCATCCTCTCCCTCACACAGCTCCCTCTCATCCTCTCCCTCACACAGCTCCAGTTCCCTCTCATCCTCTCCCTCACAACTCCAGCTCCCTCTCATCCTCTCCCTCACACAGCTCCAGTTCCCTCTCATCCTCTCCCTCACACAGCTCCAGTTCCCTCTCATCCTCTCCCTCACAACTCCAGCTCCCTCTCATCCTCTCCCTCACACAGCTCCCTCTCATCCTCTCCCTCACACAGCACCAGCTCCCTCTCCCTCCCACAGCTCCCTCTCTCCCACAACTCCAGCTCCCTCATCCCTCTCTCTCCCACAGCTCCAGCTCCCTCTCACCCCTCTCCATCACACAGCTCCAGTTCCCTCTCTCCCACAGCTCCAGCTCCCTCTCATCCCTCTCTCTCTCCCACAGCTCCAGCTCCCTCTCTCCCACAGCTCCAGCTCCCTCTCACCCATCTCTCTCTCCCACAGCTCCAGCTCCCTCTCATCCCTCTCTCCCTCCCACAGCTCCAGCTCCCTCTCATCCCTCTCCCTCCCACAGCTCCAGCTCCCTCTCTCCCACAGCTCCAGCTCCCTCTCACCCCTCTCTCCCTCCCACAGCTCCAGCTCCCTCTCATCCCTCTCTCTCTCCCACAGCTCCAGCTCCCTCTCATCCCTCTCTCTCTCCCACAGCTCCAGCTCCCTCTCATCCCTCTCTCTCTCCCACAGCTCCAGCTAACTCTCATCCCTCTCTCCCACAGCTCCCTCTCATCCCTCTCTCTCCCATAGCTCCAACTCCCTCTCATCCCTCTCTCACACAGCTCCCTCTCATCCCTCTCTCTCCCACAGCTCCCTCTCATCCCTCTCTCTCACACAGCTCCCTCTCATCCCTCTCTCTCCCATAGCTCCAACTCCCTCTCATCCCTCTCTCTCACACAGCTCCCTCTCATCCCTCTCTCTCCCATAGCTCCAGCTCCCTCTCATCCATCTCTATCATCCCACTCTCCCACAGCTCCCCCTCTCTCTCCCACAGCTCCAGCTCCCTATCATCCCTCTCTCTCTCCCACAGCTCCCTCATCCATCTCTCCCACAGCTCCCTCTCTCTCCCACAGCTCCCTCTCTCTCTCCCAGCTCCCTCTCTCTCCCAGCTCCCTCTCTCTCCCACAGCTCCCTCTCTCTCCCACAGCTCCCTCTCTCTCTCCCAGCTCCCTCTCTCTCCCACAGCTCCCTCTCTCTCTCCCAGCTCCCTCTCTCTCTCCCAGCTCCCTCTCTCTCCCACAGCTCCCTCATCCATCTCTCTCCCACAGCTCCCTCTCCCTCCCCAGACTATTGTCTCAGGCCCTTCATCCACATGGGGGCCAATGGTAGCCTGCTACTGATCACCAACAGGGCTGAAGGAGTAGCTCTCTCTCTCACATCCACATGGGGGCCAATGGTAGCCTGCTACTGATCACCAACAGGGCTGAAGGAGTAGCTCTCTCTCTCACATCCACATGGGGGCCAATGGTAGCCTGCTACTGATCACCAACAGGGCTGAAGGAGTAGCTCTCTCTCTCACATCCACATGGGGGCCAATGGTAGCCTGCTACTGATCACCAACAGGGCTGAAGGAGTAGCTCTCTCTCTCACATCCACATGGGGGCCAATGGTAGCCTGCTACTGATCACCAACAGGGCTGAAGGAGTAGCTCTCTCTCTCACATCCAAATGGGGGCCAATGGTAGCCTGCTACTGATCACCAACAGGGCTGACGGAGTAGCTCTCTCTCTCACATCCACATGGGGGCCAATGGTAGCCTGCTACTGATCACCAACAGGGCTGATGGAGTAGCTCTCTCTCTCACATCCACATGGGGGCCAATGGTAGCCTGCTACTGATCACCAACAGGGCTGATGGAGTAGCTCTCTCTCTCACATCCACATGGGGGCCAATGGTAGCCTGCTACTGATCACCAACAGGGCTGACGGAGTAGCTCTCTCTCACATCCACATGGGGGCCAATGGTAGCCTGCTACTGATCACCAACAGGGCTGAAGGAGTAGCTCTCTCTCTCACATCCACATGGGGGCCAATGGTAGCCTGCTACTGATCACCAACAGGGCTGATGGAGTAGCTCTCTCTCCCACATCCACATGGGGGCCAATGGTAGCCTGCTACTGATCACCAACAGGGCTGATGGAGTAGCTCTCTCTCTCACATCCACATGGGGGCCAATGGTAGCCTGCTACTGATCACCAACAGGGCTGAAGGAGTAGCTCTCTCTCTCACATCCACATGGGGGCCAATGGTAGCCTGCTACTGATCACCAACAGGGCTGACGGAGTAGCTCTCTCTCCCACATCCACATGGGGGCCAATGGTAGCCTGCTACTGATCACCAACAGGGCTGAAGGAGTAGCTCTCTCTCTCACATCCACATGGGGGCCAATGGTAGCCTGCTACTGATCACCAACAGGGCTGATGGAGTAGCTCTCTCTCTCACATCCACATGGGGGCCAATGGTAGCCTGCTACTGATCACCAACAGGGCTGAAGGAGTAGCTCTCTCTCCCACATCCACATGGGGGCCAATGGTAGCCTGCTACTGATCACCAACAGGGCTGATGGAGTAGCTCTCTCTCTCACATCCACATGGGGGCCAATGGTAGCCTGCTACTGATCACCAACAGGGCTGATGGAGTAGCTCTCTCTCTCACATCCACATGGGGGCCAATGGTAGCCTGCTACTGATCACCAACAGGGCTGATGGAGTAGCTCTCTCTCTCACATCCACATGGGGGCCAATGGTAGCCTGCTACTGATCACCAACAGGGCTGACGGAGTAGCTCTCTCTCTCACATCCACATGGGGGCCAATGGTAGCCTGCTACTGATCACCAACAGGGCTGACGGAGTAGCTCCCATCTGCAGCAGTTTATCCTCCTGTTACCCCCCTAGCCTTTAGGAAGCCCCCCCCCCCCTACCCACAGCGTTAAGGGAGCTCTAAATGGCCCCTACCTTTCATCTCACCCTCAATCAGATGAAATGAGCTGCTAGTTCCTCTCTAGTCCACCTCCTAATTCCAGAGGTTCCACACACTGTTCTGTTGTGTACCAGTGAATAATGTGTCTGTAGGATGGTATCAGGGAGGCCATCTTGACAGCGGAGGCTCCTGAGGCACGGCTGTGGACCCTCAACCTCTCAGTACACATCACTGTGTGTGTGTGTGTGTGTGTGTGTGTGTGTGTGTGTGTGTGTGTGTGTGTGTGTGTGTGTGTGTGTGTGTGTGTGTGTGTGTGTGTGTGTGTGTGTGTGTGTGTGTGTGTGTGTGTGTGTGTGTGTGTGTGTGTGTGTGTGTGTGTGTGTGTGTGTGTGTGTGTGTGTGTGTGTGTGTGTGTGTGTGTGTGTGTGTGTGTGTGTGTGTGTGTGTGTGTGTGTGTGTGTGTGTGTGTGTGTGTGTGTGTGTGTGTGTGTGTGTGTGTGTGTGTGTGTGTGTGTGTGTGTGTGTGTGTGTGTGTGTGTGTGTGTGTGTGTGTGTGTGTGTGTGTGTGTGTGTGTGTGTGTGTGTGTGTGTGTGTGTGTGTGTGTGTGTGTGTCTCCCAGCCTCCTCCTCTCACCTCCCTGTAACGGAGAAGAGCAGAGTGGAACAGCCTTGGTATGTCAGATGCCTTGGTATGACAGAGGCCTTGGTGTGTCAGAGGCCTTGGTATGACAGAGGCCTTGGTATGACAGAGGCCTTGGTATATCAGAGGCCTTGGTATGGTATGACATAGGCCTTGGTATGACAGAGGCCTTGGTATGACAGAGGCATTGGTATGACAGAGGCCTTGGTATGACAGAGGCCTTGGTATGACAGAGGCATTGGTATGACAGAGGCATTGGTATGGTATGACATAGGCCTTGGTATGACAGAGGCCTTGGTATGACAGAGGCATTGGTATGACAGAGGCCTTGGTATGGTATGACAGAGGCCTTGGTATGACATAGGCCTTGGTATGACAGAGGCCTTGGTATGACATAGGCCTTGGTATGACAGAGGCCTTGGTATGGTATGACATAGGCCTTGGTATGACAGAGGCCTTGGTATGACAGATGCATTGGTATGACAGAGGCCGTGGTATGACAGAGGCCTTGGTATGACAGAGGCCTTGGTATGACAGAGGCCTTGGTATGACAGAGGCCTTGGTATGACAGAGGCCTTGGTATGACAGAGGCCTTGGTATATCAGAGGCCTTGGTATGACAGAGACCTTGGTATGACAGAGGCCTTGGTATATCAGAGGCCTTGGTGTGTCAGAGGCCTTGGTATATCAGAGGCCTTGGTGTGTCAGAGGCCTTGGTATATCAGAGGCCTTGGTGTGTCAGAGGCCTTGGTATATCAGAGGCCTTGGTATATCAGAGGCCTTGGTGTGTCAGAGGCCTTGGTGTGTCAGAGGCCTTGGTATATCAGAGGCCTTGGTATATCAGAGGCCTTGGTATATCAGAGGCCTTGGTATATCAGAGGCCTTGGTATATCAGAGGCCTTGGTGTGTCAGAGGCCTTGGTATATCAGAGGCCTTGGTGTGTCAGAGGCCTTGGTGTGTCAGAGGCCTTGGTATATCAGAGGCCTTGGTATATCAGAGGCCTTGGTATATCAGAGGCCTTGGTGTGTCAGAGGCCTTGGTATATCAGAGGCCTTGGTATATCAGAGGCCTTGGTATATCAGAGGCCTTGGTATATCAGAGGCCTTGGTATATCAGAGGCCTTGGTATATCAGAGGCCTTGTATGTCAGAGGCCCCCCTTGGTACCCCTTGGTATATCAGCAGGCCTTGGTATATCAGACCCTTGGTGTGTCAGAGGCCTTGGTGTGTCAGAGGCCTTGGTATATCAGAGGCCTTGGTATATCAGAGGCCTTGGTATATCAGAGGCCTTGGTATATCAGAGGCCTTGGTATATCAGCCTTGGTATGTCATTG
>NW_026287593.1:50000-60000 GCF_023373465.1 Oncorhynchus keta | reverse complement strand
TTCAGGAAACGACTGAACTGACAGAAATAAGTAACAGACTTGAGACATAAGGCCGCATGAGATCATTAGTTTACAAACTATATATATATTTTATTTTATTTTCTCAGTAATATTAGAGAGAGAGGGAACGGTGACCAAGGTGTTGGTGATGGTTGTGGAGGTGAGACTATACAGGGGCATTGTGGGGGGGGGGACACCTTGTTCATCATACTTAGTGAGGTCATGTCATGAGCAGGAAGTGGACGACGACCAAACACGTCTCTATTTCCACATGTAATGTAACATGACGTAACGCCTGTAGACTGAACGAAGGCATTAACAGACTGTATGTGAAAGACCCTCTCTTGGGGCGGTATGTTAATTGGAGTGGGTCTCGGGGTGTCTGGGATGATGGTGTAGATGTGAGACATTTTACCAACCTTTCAAAGCCCTTCATGGCTATAGATGTGAAATCTGTAATGTATAGATATATATAGATGTATAGATATATATATAGATGTATAGATATATATATAGATGTATAGATATATATATAGATATATATAGATGTATAGATATATATATAGATGTGAAATCTGTAATGTATCGATATATATATAGATGTATAGATATATATATAGATGTATAGATATATATATAGATGTGAAATCTGTAATGTATCGATATATATAGATGTATAGATATATATATAGATGTATAGATATATATAGATATAGATATATATAGATGTATAGATATATATATAGATGTATCGATATATATAGATGTATAGATATATATATATAGATATATATAGATGTATCGATATATATAGATGTATAGATATATATATATAGATATATATATATATATATATATATAGAGATATATATAGATATATATAGATGTATAGATATATATAGATGTATAGATATATATAGATATAGATATATGTATAGATATATATAGATGTATAGATATATATAGATGTATAGATATATATATATAGATATATATAGATGTATAGATATATATAGATATATATAGATGTATAGATATATATAGATGTATAGATATATATAGATGTATAGATATATATAGATGTATAGATATATATAGATGTATAGATATATATAGATATATATAGATGTATAGATATATATAGATGTATAGATATATATAGATGTATATATATATATAGATGTATAGATATATATAGATATATATATAGATATATATAGATGTATAGATATATATAGATGTATAGATATATATAGATGTAAAATCTGTAATGGCCTGTAATCCATAGTTTCTGGTTGGGATATGTACGGTCACTGTGAGGATGATGTCGGGAACATATTCCAGTCTGTTATCTCCTCCCCTCCCCCCCCCTCTCTCTCCTCCTCCCCCTCCCCCCTCCCCTCCTCCTCTACCTCCTCTTCCTCCTCCTCCTCTCTCTCCCTCCTCCTCCTCCTCTCCCTCCCCCTTTCTCTCCTTCTCCTCCTCCTCTCCCTCCCCCTCCCCCTTTCTCTCCTCCTCCTCCCCCCTCTCTCTCCCTCCCCCTCTCTCTCCTTCTCCTCCTCCTCTCCCTCCTCCTCCTCCCCCTCCTCCTCTCTCTCCCTCCTCCTCCTCCTCTCCCTCCCCCTCTCTCTCATTCTCCCTCCCCCCCCTCCCTCCTCCTCCCCCTCTACCTCCTCTTCCTCCTCCTCCCCCTCTCTCTCCTCCACCTCCCCCTCCCTCCCCCTCCTCCTCCCCCTCTACCTCCTCTTCCTCCTCCTCCTCTCTCTCCCTCCTCCTCCTCCTCTCCCTCCCACTTTCTCTCCTTCTCCTCCTCCTCTCCCTCCCCCTCCCCCTTTCTCTCCTTCTCCTCCTCCTCTCCCTCCCCCTCTCTCTCATTCTCCCTCCCCCTCTCTCTCCTAGATGGGAGAATTTCTCCCTGGTTTCTGTCACATTCCATCTCAGTGATCCCCAGATCCTCCCTCGTTCCTACCGACTGATTCACTTAATTGCAGGCGTCTTATTCCCCCAGAGCTGTGAGAAATCTCTCTCACCACCACCCCAAATACCGGCCCACGTCGGCCCTAAGGACCCCACCACCGCCATCCAATAATTAGCTTAATTAATTACAGCTGAACCAACTGTTCCAACTTGAATCATTAATTTGTTCTGTTTTTCTCCAGTTGCCTCTCCCAGTCTTTTCAACACAAGACGCTTCTTTGTGGGACACATTTAGTCCCTCCCCCCACCATAGATCATCTACCCCCCCCCACACACACCCCCACACCCACCTTGTTCTCAGATCATTGGTTCTCACTTCAGATGGTCAGTCAACTAGGGAGATAGCTATTCGTTCTGCTCCCACAGCAGGTCAGACCTCCACCTGTCTAGCAGTGCATCTGAACAGGCTACGGCATCTGAACTTTAGTTAGGTAGCCTGGGAAAACATTGGTACGCGATCCTGTGGACTGGAACTGAGTCACGGCCTGGTTTCAGTATGAAATCAGTAACCATCTGGAAAATGACCCGACGGTGGCTTCATTTAGCGGCAGTACCTTGATCCTGGTGGATCGACTGGAACCAGCCGTGATAGAGAGGACTGGTGTAGCGGGACAGGTGTTGGGGTAGAGAGGACAGGTGTAGCGGGACAGGTGTTGGGGTAGAGAGGACTGGTGTAGCGGGACAGGTGTTGGGGTAGAGAGGACAGGTGTAGCGGGACAGGTGTTGGGGTAGAGAGGACTGGTGTAGCGGGACAGGTGTTGGGGTAGAGAGGACTGGTGTAGCGGGACAGGTGTTGGGGTAGAGAGGACTGGTGTAGCGGGACAGGTGTTGGGGTAGAGAGGACAGGTGTAGCGGGACAGGTGTTGGGGTAGAGAGGACTGGTGTAGCGGGACAGGTGTTGGGGTAGAGAGGACTGGTGTAGCGGGACAGGTGTTGGGGTAGAGAGGACTGGTGTAGCGGGACAGGTGTTGGGGTAGAGAGGGACTGGTGTAGCGGGACAGGTGTTGGGGTAGAGAGGACTGGTGTAGCGGGACAGGTGTTGGGGTAGAGAGGACTGGTGTAGCGGGACAGGTGTTGGGGTAGAGAGGACTGGTGTAGCGGGACAGGTGTTGGGGTAGAGAGGACTGGTGTAGCGGTAGAGAGGACAGGTGTTGGGGTAGAGAGGACAGGTGTAGCGGTAGAGAGGACAGGTGTAGCGGTAGAGAGGACTGGTGTAGCGGTAGAGAGGACAGGTGTTGGGGTAGAGAGGACTGGTGTAGCGGTAGAGGACAGGTGTTGGGGTAGAGAGGACTGGTGTAGCGGTAGAGAGGACAGGTGTAGCGGGGACAGGTGTAGGGGTAGAGAGGACAGGTGTAGCGGTAGAGAGGACAGGTGTAGCGGTAGAGAGGACAGGTATAGCGGTAGAGAGGACAGGTGTAGCGGTAGAGAGGACAGGTGTAGTGGTAGAGAGGATAGGTGTAGTGGTAGAGAGGACAGGTGTAGCGGTAGAGAGGACAGGTGTAGCGGTAGAGAGGACAGGTGTAGCGGTAGAGAGGACAGGTGTAGCGGTAGAGAGGACAGGTGTAGCGGTAGAGAGGACAGGTGTAGCGGGGACAGGTGTAGAGAGGACAGGTGTAGAGAGGACAGGTGTAGAGAGGACAGGAGTAGCGGGGACAGGTGTAGAGAGGACAGGTGTAGAGAGGACAGGTGTAGAGAGGACAGGTGTAGCGGTAGAGAGGACAGGTGTAGCGGGGACAGGTGTAGAGAGGACAGGTGTAGAGAGGACAGGTGTAGCGGTAGAGGGACAGGTGTAGAGAGGACAGGTGTAGAGAGGACAGGTGTAGAGAGGACAGGTGTAGAGAGGACAGGTGTAGCGGGGACAGGTGTAGCGGGGACACACACGGATAAAACCAGAAATCACAATCTTTACCACTTTTCAATATCCCTACAAATATATATATTTTCTAAAGTAATTGTGCAAACGGATAAATAAGTGACAGAAAATGACTGAATGTCATCAGATACATTTTTCCAGTAGAAATGTGACTATGGATGGCCAATAACATAATGGTGATCACCAGTATATCAGTAATGTCCATAACCTTCACAGTGATGTGGGAGTCAGACCTGCCAGACTCTGATCAGTATAACCTTCACAGTGATGTGGGAGTCAGACCTGCCAGACTCTGATCAGTATATCATTCACAGTGATGTGGGAGTCAGACCTGCCAGACTCTGATCAGTATAACATTCACAGTGATGTGGGAGTCAGACCTGCCAGACTCTGATCAGTATAACCTTCACAGAGATGTGGGAGTCAGACCTGCCAGACTCTGATCAGTATAACCTTCACAGTGATGTGGGAGTCAGACCTGCCAGACTCTGATCAGTATAACCTTCACAGTGATGTGGGAGTCAGACCTGCCAGACTCTGATCAGTGATGTCCATAACCTTCACAGTGATGTGGGAATCAGACCTGCCAGACTCTGATCAGTATAACCTTCACAGTGATGTGGGAGTCAGACCTGCCAGACTCTGATCAGTATAACCTTCACAGTGATGTGGGAGTCAGACCTGCCAGACTCTGATCAGTATAACCTTCACAGTGATGTGGGGAGTCAGACCTGTCAGACTCTGATCAGTGATGTCCATAACCTTCACAGTGATGTGGGAATCAGACCTGCCAGACACTGATCAGTATAACCTTCACAGTGATGTGGGAATCAGACCTAGACTCTGATCAGTATAACCTTCACAGTGATGTGGGAGTCAGACCTGCCAGACTCTGAATCAGTATAACCTTCACAGTGATGTGGGAGTCAGACCTGCCAGACTCTGATCAGTATAACCTTCACAGTGATGTGGGAGTCAGACCTGCCAGACTCTGATCAGTATATCCTTCACAGTGATGTGGGAGTCAGACCTGCCAGACTCTGATCAGTATAACCTTCACAGTGATGTGGGAGTCAGACCTGCCAGACTCTGATCAGTATAACCTTCACAGTGATGTGGGAGTCAGACCTGCCAGACTCTGATCAGTGATGTCCATAACCTTCACAGTGATGTGGGAGTCAGACCTGCCAGACTCAGACCTGTGATGTGGAGTCAGACTCTGATCAGTATAACCTTCACAGTGATGTGGGAGTCAGACCTGCCAGACTCTGATCAGTATAACCTTCACAGTGATGTGGGAGTCAGACCTGCCAGACTCTGATCAGTATGTGGGAGTCAGACAGACTAACCTTCACAGTGATGTGGGAGTCAGACCTGCCAGACTCTGATCAGTATAACCTTCACAGTGATGTGGGAGTCAGACCTGCCAGACTCTGATCAGTATAACCTTCACAGTGATGTGGGAGTCAGACCTGCCAGACTCTGATCAGTATAACCTTCACAGTGATGTGGGAGTCAGACCTGCCAGACTCTGATCAGTATAACCTTCACAGTGATGTGGGAGTCAGACCTGCCAGACTCTGATCAGTATATCCTTCACAGTGATGTGGGAGTCAGACCTGCCAGACTCTGATCAGTATAACCTTCACAGTGATGTGGGAGTCAGACCTGCCAGACTCTGATCAGTATAACCTTCACAGTGATGTGGGAGTCAGACCTCCAGACCTGCCAGACTCTGATGTGGGAGTCAGACCTGCCAGACTAACCTTCACAGTGATGTGGGAGTCAGACCTGCCAGACTCTGATCAGTATAACCTTCACAGTGATGTGGGAGTCAGACCTGCCAGACTCTGATCAGTATATCCTTCACAGTGATGTGGGAGTCAGACCTGCCAGACTCTGATCAGTATAACCTTCACAGTGATGTGGGAGTCAGACCTGCCAGACTCTGATCAGTATAACCTTCACAGTGATGTGGGAGTCAGACCTGCCAGACTCTGATCAGTATAACCTTCACAGTGATGTGAGTCAGACCTGCCAGACTCTGATCAGTATATCCTTCACAGTGATGTGGGAGTCAGACCTGCCAGACTCTGATCAGTATAACCTTCACAGTGATGTGGGAGTCAGACCTGCCAGACTCTGATCAGTATAACCTTCACAGTGATGTGGGAGTCAGACCTGCCAGACTCTGATCAGTATAACCTTCACAGTGATGTGGGAGTCAGACCTGCCAGACTCTGATCAGTATAACCTTCACAGTGATGTGGGAGTCAGACCTGCCAGACTCTGATCAGTATAACCTTCACAGTGATGTGGGAGTCAGACCTGCCAGACTCTGATCAGTATAACCTTCACAGTGATGTGGGAGTCAGACCTGCCAGACTCTGATCAGTATAACCTTCACAGTGATGTGGGAGTCAGACCTGCCAGACTCTGATCAGTATAACCTTCACAGTGATGTGGGAGTCAGACCTGCCAGACCTATAACCTTCACAGTGATGTGGGAGTCAGACCTGCAGACTCTGATCAGTATAACCTTCACAGTGATGTGGGAGTCAGACCTGCCAGACTCTGATCAGTATAACCTTCACAGTGATGTGGGAGTCAGACCTGCCAGACTCTGATCAGTATAACCTTCACAGTGATGTGGGAGTCAGACCTGCCAGACTCTGATCAGTATAACCTTCACAGTGATGTGGGAGTCAGACCTGCCAGACTCTGATCAGTATAACCTTCACAGTGATGTGGGAGTCAGACCTGCCAGACTCTGATCAGTATAACCTTCACAGTGATGTGGGAGTCAGACCTGCCAGACTCTGATCAGTATAACCTTCACAGTGATGTGGGAGTCAGACCTGCCAGACTCTGATCAGTATAACCTTCACAGTGATGTGGGAGTCAGACCTGCCAGACTCTGATCAGTATAACCTTCACAGTGATGTGGGAGTCAGTGAGACTCTGTCAGTATAACCTTCACAGTGAGTCAGACCTGCCAGACTCTGATCAGTATAACCTTCACAGTGATGTGGGAGTCAGACCTGCCAGACTCTGATCAGTATAACATTCACAGTGATGTGGGAGTCAGACCTGCCAGACTCTGATCAGTATAACCTTCACAGTGATGTGGGAGTCAGACCTGCCAGACTCTGATCAGTATAACCTTCACAGTGATGTGGGAGTCAGACCTGCCAGACTCTGATCAGTATAACCTTCACAGTGATGTGGGAGTCAGACCTGCCAGACTCTGATCAGTATAACAGTGATGTAGGAGTCAGACCTGCCAGACTCTGATCAGTACAACCTTCACAGTGATGTGGGAGTCAGACCTGCCAGACTCTGATCAGTATAACCTTCACAGTGATGTAGGAGTCAGACCTGCCAGACTCTGATCAGTATAACATTCACAGTGATGTGGGAGTCAGACCTGCCAGACTCTGATCAGTATAACATTCACAGTGATGTGGGAGTCAGACCTGCCAAACTCTGATCAGTATAACCTTCACAGTGATGTGGGAGTCAGACCTGCCAGACTCTGATCAGTATAACCTTTACAGTGATGTGGGAGTCAGACCTGCCAGACTGATCAGTATAACCTTCACAGTGATGTAGGAGTCAGACCTGCCAGACTCTGATCAGTATAACCTTCACAGTGATGTGGGAGTCAGACCTGCCAGACTCTGATCAGTATAACCTTCACAGTGATGTGGGAGTCAGACCTGCCAGACTGATCAGTATAACCTTCACAGTGATGTGGGAGTCAGACCTGCCAGACTCTGATCAGTATAACCTTCACAGTGATGTGGGAGTCAGACCTGCCAGACTCTGATCAGTATAACCTTCACAGTGATGTGGGAGTCAGACCTGCCAGACTGATCAGTATAACCTTCACAGTGATGTGGGAGTCAGACCTGCCAGACTCTGATTAAGAGATCACCTCACAGAGCCAATCGGTGTGATTGTGCAGCGCGTCGTGTGATGTGACTGGCTGGAATGTTCCGACCTTTGATCCAATGACAACGTGTAATTAAATAAGGTTAAACTGACGCGACCTGGTTCTGCTGCTCAGCCGTTTCCCCGCCTGGAGTAAACGGTGGCTCCAGGGATTACTGTGGTACACTTGACTACACACACACACACACACACGCACACACACACACACACAGTGAGGAGTAAACAGTGGCTCCAGGGATTACTGTGGTACACTTGACTACACACACACACACACACACACACACACACACACACACACACACACACACACACACACACACACACACACACACACACACACACACACACACACACACACAGTGAGGAGTAAACAGTGGCTCCAGGGATTACTGTGGTACACTTGACTACACACACACACACACACACACACACACACACACACTGGAAGCAGCTTGAGAACTACAGCAGAACAGGAACCTGAAAGAACCCCCCCAACTTGTAAACTACAAGCCCTTTTTGTCTCCTCTCCTGGTGTATGATCAGAGTAGAATATATTCTCCCAGCTGGCAGAGAAACGCCGCCTCTTAACACACACTATCATTTACAATTAGTCAGATTTATGTAAGGCTAGCGGCTAGCTGAGTGAGGGGTTTTATGTAAGGCTAGTGGCTAGCTGAGTGAGGGGTTTTATGTAAGGCTAGTGGCTAGCTGAGTGAGGGGTTTTATGTAAGGCTAGCGGCTAGCTGAGTGAGGAGTTTTATGTAAGGCTAGTGGCTAGCTGAGTGAGGGGTTTTATGTAAGGCTAGTGGCTAGCTGAGTGAGGGGTTTTATGTAAGGCTAGCGGCTAGCTGAGTGAGGGGTTTTATGTAAGGCTAGTGGCTAGCTGAGTGAGGGGTTTTATGTAAGGCTAGCGGCTAGCTGAGTGAGGGGTTTTATGTAAGGCTAGCGGCTAGCTGAGTGAGGGGTTTTATGTAAGGCTAGTGGCTAGCTGAGTGAGGGGTTTCATGTAAGGCTAGTGGCTAGCTGAGTGAGGGGTTTATGTAAGGCTAGCGGCTAGCTGAGTGAGGGGTTTTATGTAAGGCTAGCGGCTAGCTGAGTGAGGGGTTTATGTAAGGCTAGCGGCTAGCTGAGTGGGGGTTTTATGTAAGGCTAGCTGCTAGCTGAGTGAGGGGTTTATGTAAGGCTAGCTGAGTGAGGGGTTTTATGTAAGGCTAGCGGCTAGCTGAGTGAGGGGTTTTATGTAAGGCTAGTGGCTAGCTGAGTGAGGGGTTTTATGTAAGGCTAGCGGCTAGCTGAGTGAGGGGTTTTATGTAAGGCTAGCGGCTAGCTGAGTGAGGGGTTTTATGTAAGGCTAGCGGCTAGCTGAGTGAGGGGTTTATGTAAGGCTAGCGGCTAGCTGAGTGAGGGGTTTATGTAAGGCTAGCGGCTAGCTGAGTGGGGGTTTTATGTAAGGCTAGCTGCTAGCTGAGTGAGGGGTTTATGTAAGGCTAGCTGAGTGAGGGGTTTATGTAAGGCTAGCGGCTAGCTGAGTGAGGGGTTTTATGTAAGGCTAGCGGCTAGCTGAGTGAGGGGTTTCATGTAAGGCTAGCGGCTAGCTTAGTGAGGGGTTTCATGTAAGGCTAGCGGCTAGCTTAGTGAGGGGTTTCATGTAAGGCTAGCGGCTAGCTGAGTGAGGGGTTTTATGTAAGGCTAGCGGCTAGCTGAGTGAGGGGTTTTATGTAAGGCTAGCGGCTAGCTGAGTGAGGGGTTTTATGTAAGGCTAGAGGCTAGCTGAGTGAGGAGTTTTATGTAAGGCTAGCGGCTAGCTGAGTGAGGGGTTTTATTTAAGGCTAGCTGAGTGAGGGGGTGTATGTAAGGCTAGCGGCTAGCTGAGTGAGGGGTTTTATTTAAGGCTAGTGGCTAGCTGAGTGAGGGGTTTTATGTAAGGCTAGCGGCTAGCTGAGTGAGGGGTTTTATGTAAGGCTAGCGGCTAGCTGAGTGAGGGGTTTTATGTAAGGCTAGCGGCTAGCTGAGTGAGGGGTTTATGTAAGGCTAGCGGCTAGCTGAGTGAGGGGTTTTATGTAAGGCTAGCGGCTAGCTGAGTGAGGGGTTTATGTAAGGCTAGCGGCTAGCTGAGTGGGGGTTTTATGAAAGGCTAGCTGCTAGCTGAGTGAGGGGTTTATGTAAGGCTAGCTGAGTGAGGGGTTTATGTAAGGC
>NW_026287593.1:40000-47500 GCF_023373465.1 Oncorhynchus keta | reverse complement strand
CAGGAAACCAGAGCGGAGAACCTCAGATCCCAGCCACAGCTACGATACCAGGAAACCAGAGCGGAGAACCTCAGATCCCAGCCACAGCTACGATACCAGGAAACCAGAGCGGAGAACGTCAGATCCCAGCCACAGCTACGATACCAGGAAACCAGAGCGGAGAACGTCAGATCCCAGCCACAGCTACGATACCAGGAAACCAGAGCGGAGAACGTCAGATCCCAGCCACAGCTACGATACCAGGAAACCAGAGCGGAGAACCTCAGATCCCAGCCACAGTTACGATACCAGGAAACCATCCTGCTGAGAGGTTATCTGAAGAGTATTACTGACACCTATGATCAGGGATGGAGTTTCACCAGGCAATTATCTTCTTCTCACTCACTCCCTCCCACCCCATCTCTCCCTCCCTCTCTAACTCTCTCCCTCCCTCCCTACCTCTCTCACTCCCTCCCACCCCATCTCTCCCTCCCTCTCTAACTCTCTCCCTCCCTCCCTACCTCTCTCACTCACTCCCTCCCACCCCATCTCTCCCTCTCTCCCTACCTCTCTCACTCCCTCCCACCCCATCTCTCACTCCCTCCCTACCTCTCTCGCTCTCTCCCTCCCCCTCCCTATCTCTCCCTCCTTTCTCTCTCTCCCTACCCTACCATCTCCTCCTCTCTCCCTCCATCCCTCCCTCGGTCTCCCCTCTCTCTGTCCCCCCTACCTATCTCTCTCTCTCCTCCTCCTCCTCTCTCCCCCTACCTTTCTCTCTCCTCCTCCTCTCTCCCCCTACCTCTCTCTCTCCTCCTCCTCCTCCTCCTCTCTCTCCTCCTCCTCTCTCTCTCTCCTCCTCTCTCTCCTCCTCCTCCTCCACCTCTCCCATGACAGACATCCATCCTTTAGACGAGAAGCAGCTCTGACTGAGAATGCCCCGTTCACCCTCGCAGGATCCCGTCTCCCCCACATGGCCCACACCCAACACAGCTGTGAAGAGGGCACAACAGCACCATCTCCCCCTCAGGAGGCTGAAAAGATCTGGCAATGAGCCCTCAGATCCTCAAAACGTTCTACATCACAAAGCCCTGTGCGTCTGCAGAGACTCTGGGTGCCTCTCTGAGGTGCTGCTGCAGGATCAACACATACCTGTCCTGTCCCAGACATCTACGGCCAGGAACCATCCCTCAACACACACCTGTCCCAGACATCTACGGCCAGGCCACCTCCCTCAACACACACCTGTCCTGTCCCAGACATCTACGGCCAGGTACCATCCCTCAACACACACCTGTCCTGTCCCAGACATCTACGGCCAGGCCACCTCCCTCAACACACACCTGTCCTGTCCCAGACATCTACGGCCAGGTACCATCCCTCAACACACACCTGTCCCAGACATCTACGGCCAGGCCACCTCCCTCAACACACACCTGTCCTGTCCCAGACATCTACGGCCAGGCCACCTCCCTCAACACACACCTGTCCTGTCCCAGACATCTACGGCCAGGTACCATCCCTCAACACACACCTGTCCTGTCCCAGACATCTACGGCCAGGTACCACCTCCTCAACACACACCTGTCCCAGACATCTACGGCCAGGCCACCTCCCTCAACACATACCTGTCCTGTCCCAGACATCTACGGCCAGGTACCATCCCTCAACACACACCTGTCCCAGACATCTACGGCCAGGCCACCTCCCTCAACACACACCTGTCCTGTCCCAGACATCTACGGCCAGGTACCATCCCTCAACACACACCTGTCCCAGACATCTACGGCCAGGCCACCTCCCTCAACACAACCTGTCCTGTCCCAGACATCTACGGCCAGGTACCATCCCTCAACACACACCTGTCCCAGACATCTACGGAACACATGTTCGTGGACACACACACACGCAAGGACACACTCACAAACACACACACGCAAGGACACACACACAGAGAGATGGCAGTACATCAAGCATGTGTATACACATGTAGTAGATAAACAACTCCACACACACACACACACACACACACACACACACACACACACACACACACACACACACACACACACACACACACACACACACACACACAATTAAGGATTAAAAGTCCTGCATGAAAACATTCCCACACACATCTGTGAATTACCACAAACATCGTCTATTGTTTCCACTAACGAAGAGAAGATGTGCATCGATGCTTCATCCTCCAGACATGAGCTGCATGCAGCATGGGAAAGTACCGCCCCGGTTTACTGAGGAGCCATACCACGGTACCGTCCCGGTTTACTGAGGATCCATACCACGGTACCGACCCGGTTTACTGAGGAGCAATACCACGGTACCGACCCAGTTTACTGAGGACCAATACCACGGTACCGACCCGGTTTACTGAGGACCAATACCACGGTACCCGACCCGGTTTACTGAGGAGCCATACCACGGTACCGTCCCGGTTTACTGAGGAGCCATACCACGGTACCGCCCCGGTTTACTGAGGAACAATACCACGGTACCGTCCCGGTTTACTGAGGAGCCATACCACGGTACCGTCCCGGTTTACTGAGGAGCCATACCACGGTACCGTCCCGGTTTACTGAGGAACAACACCACGGTACCGTCCCGGTTTACTGAGGAACAACACCACGGTACCGTCCCGGTTTACTGAGGAGCAATACCACGGTACCGTCCCGGTTTACTGAGGAGCAATACCACGGTACCGTCCCGGTTTACTGAGGAGCAATACCACGGTACCGTCCCGGTTTACTGAGGAGCCATACCACGGTACCGTCCCGGTTTACTGAGGAGCCATACCACGGTACCGTCCCGGTTTACTGAGGAGCCATACCACGGTACCGTCCCGGTTTACTGAGGAGCCATACCACGGTACCGCCCCGGTTTACTGAGGAGCCATACCACGGTACCGTCCCGGTTTACTGAGGAGCCATACCACGGTACCGACCCGGTTTACTGAGGAGCCATACCACGGTACCGCCCGGTTTACTGAGGAGCCATACCACGGTACTGCCCGGTTTACTGAAGAGCAATACCACGGTACTGCCCGGTTTACTGAGGACCAATACCACGGTACCGTCCCCGGTTTACTGAGGACAATACCACGGTACCGTCCCGGTTTACTGAGGAGCCATACCACGGTACCGTCCCCGGTTTACTGAGGAACAACACCACGGTACCGACCCGGTTTACTGAGGAGCAATACCACGGTACCGACCCGGTTTACTGAGGAGCCATACCACGGTACCGTCCCGGTTTACTGAGGAACAACACCCGCGGTACCGCCCGGTTTACTGAGGAACAACACCACGGTACCGACCCGGTTTACTGAGGAGCCATACCACGGTACCGTCCCGGTTTACTGAGGAGCCATACCACGGTACCGTCCCCGGTTTACTGAGGAGCCATACCACGGTACCGTCCCGGTTTACTGAGGAGCCATACCACGGTACCGTCGGTTTACTGAGGAGCCATACCACGGTACCGCCCGGTTTACTGAGGAGCCATACCACGGTACCGCCCGGTTTACTGAGGAACAACACCACGGTACCGTCCCGGTTTACTGAGGAACAATACCACGGTACCGTCCCGGTTTACTGAGGAGCCATACCACAGTACCGCCCGGTTTGCTGAGGACCAATACCACGGTACTGCCCGGTTTACTGAGGAACAACACCACGGTACCGTCCCGGTTTACTGAGGAGCCATACCACGGTACCGCCCGGTTTGCTGAGGACCAATACCACGGTACTGCCCCGGTTTACTGAGGAACAACACCACGGTACCGTCCCGGTTTACTGAGGAACAATACCACGGTACCGTCCCGGTTTACTGAGGACAATACCACGGTACCGCCCGGTTTACTGAGGAGCCATACCACGGTACCGTCCCGGTTTACTGAGGAACAACACCACGGTACCGTCCCGGTTTACTGAGGACAATACCACGGTACCGCCCGGTTTACTGAGGAGCCATACCACGGTACCATCCCGGTTTACTGAGGAACAACACCACGGTACCGTCCCCGGTTTACTGAGGAACAATACCACGGTACCGCCCGGTTTACTGAGGAGCCATACCACGGTACCGTCCCGGTTTACTGAGGAACAACACCACGGTACCGCCCGGTTTACTGAGGAACAATACCACGGTACCGTCGGTTTACTGAGGAACAATACCACGGTACCGTCGGTTTACTGAGGACCAACACCACGGTACCGTCGGTTTACTGAGGAACAATACCACGGTACCGCCCGGTTTACTGAGGAACAATACCACGGTACCGTCCGGTTTACTGAGGAACAATACCCGCGGTACCGTCCCGGTTTACTGAGGAACAACACCCGCGGTACCGTCGGTGTACTGAGGAACAATACCACGGTACCGCCCGGTTTACTGAGGAGCCATACCACGGTACCGCCCGGTTTACTGAGGAGCCATACCACGGTACCGTCGGTTTACTGAGGACAACACCACGGTACCGTCGGTTTACTGAGGAACAATACCCGCGGTACCGTCCGGTTTACTGAGGAACAACACCACGGTACCGTCCCCGGTTTACTGAGGAACAATACCACGGTACCGTCGGTTTACTGAGGAACAACACCACGGTACCGTCCCCGGTTTATAATACTATTGATATGACATTATAACTATAATACTATCAATATAACATTATAATACTATAATACTATTAATATAACATTATAATACTATAAATATACCATTATAATACTATAAATATAACATTATAATACTATTAATATAACATTATAATACTATAATACTATAGATATAACATTATAATATTATAATACCATTAATATAATATTATAATACTATTAATATAACATTATAATACTATAATACTATAGATATAACATTATAATATTATAATACCATTAA
This sequence comes from Oncorhynchus keta, assembly GCF_023373465.1. Lineage (NCBI taxonomy): Eukaryota > Metazoa > Chordata > Actinopteri > Salmoniformes > Salmonidae > Oncorhynchus > Oncorhynchus keta. The sequence continues at coordinate 42,604 of NW_026287593.1, read as the reverse complement.
TATAACATTATAATACTATTAATATAACATTATAATACTATTAATATAACATTTTAATAATATTAATAATATTAATATAACATTATAATAATATAGATATAATAGTATACCTATAATAATATAACATCATAATACTATAGATATAATAGTATAACTATAATACTATAAATATAACATTATAATACTATAGATATAATAGTATAACTATAATACTATAAATATAACATCATAATACTATAGATATAATTGTATAACTATAATACTATTAATATAACATTATAATACTATACTACTATTAATATAACATTATAATACTATAGATATAATAGTATACCTATAATAATATAACATCATAATACTATAGATATAATAGTATAACTATAATACTATAAATATAACATTATAATACTATAGATATAATTGTATAACTATAATACTATTAATATAACATTATAATACTATACTACTATTAATATAACATTATAATACTATTAATATAGCATTATAATACTATTAATATAACATTTTAATAATATTAATAATATTAATATAACATTATAATACTATAGATATAATAGTATAACTATAATACTATTAATATAACAGTATAATACTATAGATATAATAGTATAACTATAATACTATAAATATAACATTGTAATACTATAATACTATTAATATAACAGTATAATACTATATATATAATAGTATAACTATAATACTATTAATATAACATTATAAGAATATTAATATAACATTATAATACTATAATACTATTAATATAACATTATAATACTATATATAATTGTATAACTATAATACTATTAATATAACATTTTAATAATATTAATACTATTAATATAACATTATAATACTATAATACTATTAATATAACATTATAATACTATTAATATAACATTATAAGAATATTAAGAATATTAATATAACATTATAATACTATAATACAATTATACAACATTATAATACTATAGATATAATAGTATACCTATAATACTATTAATATAACATTATAATACTATAGATATAATAGTATACCTATAATACTATTAATATAACATTATAACTGTAGTCGAGCGTTGTGGAACTTCTCTAGGAACCACTCTGTAAACATGATTGAACTCTGAGACCTCTGTTTTCCAATCTGTCTCATGTCAGGCCAATAATCTGAGCGAGAGCAACAGGTTTAAAAGCCATTAGCAGACTAAACATGTTGGGTATTACAGCGCGGCTGCATTCTCCCAGGATTAATCCCTGTGGTTTTCATAATCTCTCTCAATATGTTTAAATTAAGATGGAGCATCCCTTTGTTCCTCTATTCCCACAGTGAGGGGAGGCTGACTGACTGGCTGACTGACTGGCTGGCTGGCTGGCTGGCTGATTGGCTGGCTGACTGACTGACTGGCTGGCTGGCTGGCTGGCTGACTGGCTGGCTGGCTGACTGGCTGGCTGACTGGCTGACTGACTGGCTGGCTGATTGACTGGCTGGCTGACTGACTGACTGGCTGACTGACTGGCTGGCTGGCTGGCTGACTGGCTGGCTGGCTGGCTGGCTGGCTGGCTGGCTGACTGGCTGGCTGACTGGCTGACTGGCTGACTGGCTGGCTGACTGACTGACTGGCTGGCTGACTGGCTGGCTGGCTGACTGACTGGCTGGCTGACTGGCTGGCTGGCTGACTGACTGACTGGCTGACTGGCTGACTGGCTGACTGGCTGACTGACTGGCTGACTAGCTGGCTGACTGACTGGCTGGCTGGCTGGCTGATGGGGGAGTATGGTAAAGAGATCAGCAGTTGTATAGAGGACATCTATAACATTTACTCTGGTCTCTGTGTGTTTGATTAAATGTAACATTTTGAAATCCCAGAGTTCAGAGAAAAGCATAAATCACAGTGTGGCTGCAGCTGCTGGTGTGTCTGGGGAAAACACATGCACTCTCTCTTTCTTTCTGCTTTTCTTTCTTCTCTGCTCATAAAGACTTCCCCCACTACTCCCCCCCTTCTCTCCCCTCCCTCTAGGGAGGACTGGGGGAACACCTGCAGGCCTGGGTCGCTCCGCCCCCGAGGTTCTCTACAAATGACTCCTCACACGCCCTCCCCGTCCGCCTCCTCTCCTCTCTCTCCCATCCCCTCCTTCTCTCCTCTCTCTCCCATGCCCTCCCCCTCTCCTCCCCTCCCCTCCACTCTCTCCCCTGCCCTTCTCCTCCCCTCCACTCTCTCTCCCCTGCCCCTTCTCCTTCTCTCTTCTCTCTCTCTCTCCTGTCCTCCTCTCCTCTCATCTCCTCTCCCTCCCACACCCTTCTCCACCCGTCCCCTCTCTCCCCTGCCCTCATTCTCTCCTCTCCTCTCTCTCCCTGCCCTCCTTCTCTCCTCTCCTTTCTCTCCCCTGCCCTCCTCCTCTCCTCTCCTCTCCTCTCTCTCCCCTGCCCTCCTCCTCTCCTCTCCTCTCCCTCTCCTCTCCTCTCCTCTCCCCTGCCCTCCTCCTTTCCAGTATGAACAGCCCTCCTCTCCTCTCCTCTCCTCTCCTCTCCTCTCCTCTCCCCTGCCCTCCTCCTCTCCAGTATGAACAGCCCTTCTCTCCTCTCTC